>NW_005065382.1:0-766 GCF_000277835.1 Geospiza fortis | reverse complement strand
CTCAAGCCAAAATGTGACATTAATGTTCTCAAAACAGAAGTACGAGTGTGACAAATCCATCTCATACTTTTCATTAAAAGATTATGGGGTCGACAAATTCAAAACTGGCAACTAGAACCATATTGATTTGGGAACAATGATTTGTTTTAGGGACAGTTCAACAAAATTCTCCTGGAATTGGAGTGGAGCAGATTTATGAACAAGATGCTCCTCTCAAACCAGATAAGCTCACTGATGTTCGTCCTGTAAGCAGCTAACATTATCCATAGTCTGACATAGAATATACTGATTATTCCTTATTTCCTAGAACATGTTTGACTTTAATATCCGCTTAGATACATCCATTTACATTTTCTGTTCTGTAGAGTTTGGATTATCTGGCCACACACTCTGTAGCAGTAAAACTGTGCAAACCAAGCTCTGGGAGTGAGGTGGTGGTTCTGCATTAAAAGTGAGGCTCTGCTAAATCACGAATTCCTCTAGAAAAGTCTTTAGGACATGCAGCTTTGTTTTTTCTTTAGTTTGGCAGCAACTTTCCTTTACTTAGCTTCTCAACACTCAGACTAATGTTTGTGTTTTTACATTAAAGGATATTGTTAGAAAGTGAATCGTCAAATGCTGTATACATCCTGTAGAATTTATGCTGAAATAATATAAACTGTGGAAATTTGAAATGTTGATAGATTTTTCAGTAATTTTATGTGGGACCAGAACCTAGAGAGAAAAGGTATCATTTCAGAGAGTGAATTACGTATTTATTTTTTTT
>NW_005065381.1:0-766 GCF_000277835.1 Geospiza fortis | reverse complement strand
TTCAAGGTATGCCTTTAGAGTAGCACACAGGGAGATTACTTAATTCAAGAGGAGAAGGATTAGTATATGAGAAACTTATTTTAGAGGTTTTAGAGGCATTAAAATTACCTAAGAGAGATAGCTATATTACATGTTAAGGGACACCAAAAGGTAAAGACCCAGAAATAAAAGGAAATAATTTGGCAGATCAGGAAGCTAAAGATGCAGCAGAAAATGGAACTGAAAGAGTTAATATTAACTCCAAATGAAGAAAAATTGGACATTCCAAAGTTTAGGGAAGTAGAGAAAGAAGGAATTAAAACAAGATAGGTGGTGAACAAGATAAATCAGGGAAATAGAAACATCTTGATGGAAGACAATTAGATAATAAAATGCTTACTAGGGAATCGTAGAAGACATGTATCAAAAAGCCCAGTGGGATATTCAGGCTTTGTGTGATCCTTTTTTTTAGGAACTATGGGTGCATTGGGATTTTTGGAGTAGAAAAACAAGTAACTGAAAGATGTATGATTTGCCAAAGGAAAAATAAAAGGGTGATGAGAGAAACAACATGAGAAGGTTGTGAGTTAGCTGGTCGACCATTACAAAGTATCTAAGCAGAAGTTTGGATTTGTTAAGCTCTGGATTTACTTGTAAGAAACCGTTCATTCCAGAAGAAAAAGGAATATATCACATGCTGGGGTAGGGGGGAGATTGTAAAAAAATAACATTTTTCAAAGGCAATAAAAGAAAAACGGTAAAAGTATAAGGCTGGGAACAAAATATT
>NW_005065380.1:0-766 GCF_000277835.1 Geospiza fortis | reverse complement strand
CCTCACAAGAATACCTCAGTAAGCTCTAGTCTCTAACCCACTTCAGACCTTAACAAGATGCTCTTTATCTATAAAAACAAGACACTGTCACTTGTGCTGCTTTAAAGTTCTTTGTGTAGCATTCTTGTTCATGCTGCACATTAACTGCCTTTTACATTCCCTGCTGCACCTGCATCTCTCTCTCTGCCCCCAGCGCCCAGCAGATGGGAAGATGTATCCATCTCTCTCACACACACAGAAATCTGTAAACAGAGTCTGGTCTGGCTGTCAGATAGTTCCACCACAAAGGTCTTCACTTTAAGTTAGATTAAATGCCCAAGGGGTTTGGCAGACTCATAGCCTCGGTTTTCACCCACTCAGTCCAGTTTTTAAAATTCTGCACACCAAACACAAATAAAGAGTGATTGAAGCTAATCTCTGCTTTATCTAATTTTGGGGTACAGACTCTTAGTCTGCTGAATAAGCTTGGATGACCTCTGTCCTAGAGAGAGTGCTTTCTGAACCTGAGCTTTCCCACAAATAAAAATAAATTACAGCTTCCTGGTTGCTAAAAAAAGGGAAAAAATGATGAATATATTGTATTTTCAAGCCTAGATCTATAGGGAGAGGTATTGAGGTATTGTTTTGTACTGAGTCACACAAGATAGGTAAGGATTTGACACAAAAGTTTTATTCTGAATGTGCAGGCAGCCTGATTTGTATTTGAGCTGAAATTTCATCTGCACTGAATATATTCATGATACTATATTAGCCTTAGCAGGAACTT
>NW_005065379.1:0-766 GCF_000277835.1 Geospiza fortis | reverse complement strand
ACTGAAACTATACTAATTTCATCATTGTTGTTCTTTGTAACTCTTCTGGGAGATGAAACATGAACAGTGAGGTGCTGGGGCTGTGTTCTCAGCTGTTGCAGCAGGGTTTGTGGCTGTATTTCCTTTCTCCCACAGCAAAGTTCTAGATTTCTAGTTTGTTATTTTTTTAAAAAAAAAATTGGTTTCTGGTTTTCTAGTTTCTTCACTTGTGAAGGCCAGTTTTGGGTGGAAATCCTCCATTAGGATCACTGTTAAATTAAAATGTTATATATGGCACTGATGTGATACTGGCTAAGGGTGGGATTCTTGCAAGCTAATTTTTCTTCTGCTCATATTTTAAACATGGCATTCATGTTGTTGGATGATTCTTATGAGCATTTAAGTTGGGAGGAATACTGCAAAATGCTCTACTGACTGTGCTTGAATGGCTGCCATTCAATGAAACGTTTCTTTTGGGCAAGAAGCGGACAAATGCCAACAGCAGGAGCTTCAGAGGGGAGTAATTGTGGGGCTGTCTCTTGTGGTTGTGTATTAAACCATTGGAGGAAGGATCAGCATTTTCTGGGAAGGTTCTTTTGAGGCTGATTTTTATTTATTTCATTTTTATCACAGAAAGAACTTCGAGGTAAAATGGTTTAGGTGATTATACTTGCTGAAAGCAGCCAAGATGGTCACTGTCAATATGGATTTTTAATTTTTATTTAATCGAAAAAGTGGGTAAACTGGACTGGGGATTTAATAATATAAATAGAAGTAAATAATCAAA
>NW_005065378.1:0-766 GCF_000277835.1 Geospiza fortis | reverse complement strand
GAAGAACTGGCACAGTGGAAGAACTTCATGAAAACATTTTTGTATGCAATCACCATGAGCAGAAGAGACCTTCTTAAATGAGATTCCCTTATTTAAAGGAAGAAAGGGCAAAGACTGCAATGTTCTAATTATTACCCAGTTCTGTGGACACAAGGTTTCACTTTGATTTCAGAAAATAGTAGATTTGTCATCTAGCTTTCCTCACATTATGTGTGAGCTCCATCTCTTTCCCCAGTAATGTTTCTTGCCTTTTCCTTTGCCACAGCTGATGCTGTGGCATTTCTTGATGGCATTTCTTTTGCTAAGCATTGTTTATCTGTTTGTGTAGAGCGATCTAATGTTGAAAGCCTTCCCACAGGAGGTGCTGGTTGCCACTCTGGACCTGGAGGATGTTCGAAGTTACAGAGCAGAGATTTCATCTCGTAACCTGGCGGTGAGAACTCTTTGTGTTTGCAAACTGTGCCAAGTTTGAATAGTTATTGGATGCAAGATGTATTTGCATGTCTTGATTTTCACAGTATCTTAGAGAGCTGTTTTTTTTAAACTATGTTAAAATTGGTGTCTTCTGAATTCTTCTGTACTATTGCTTAGGCAAGTAAAGTGAATCCTTATCCCAGGGTAAAAGTGAACTTTGCTCTGTCGTGTCCTGATGATTTAGCTGTTCCTACTTGTATGCCAATCCAGTGGAGACACCACAGTCCTGAGGAGGAGATCAGGTAATTAAATGCTGAATCTGTTGCTTGAGAATTATTTTGGTTTAAAAAAA
>NW_005065377.1:0-766 GCF_000277835.1 Geospiza fortis | reverse complement strand
CTCACCACCCTCACAGGCAAGAATTTCCTCTTAACATCTAATCTCTCCTCTTTTAATTTTTAAGCTATTCCCCACTGTCCTATGATTATCCTCCTGTGTAAAAATTTACTCTCTTTTTTATAACCCCTCTTTTTAAGTACTGAAATGCCACAGTGAATAAATCTTCGTAGTTAACCACTTTCCTCAACCCTTATGGTATCCCTTAGTCAAAATCTCTGCAAGATCAAAGTAAATGGCTTTCTTGTTTCTACATTCTTGAAGCAAACCTGAATAATATATTATTGGAACACTTCTAGAAAAATGCCTACATTTCTGAGATGGTTTGGCCAATTGCAGTGACGTGTCTGTCCAGTTGTGTCAATAGATGTTGTCTTGACAATAATGGAAGTAAGTGATCAACATTAGTGAATCTGACAAGTCACGGAACAAAAATGCACACTCAGAAGAGATGAATTTTGAGCGGATGTACCTGGGAAGATAAGTGAGGCAGTGGAGAGATCAACTACACCCTGCACAAGTCCCAGCAGTCCCACAGCATCAATGCCTGAGTTTTCCAATCATTTACTATGGAGCATTTTAAATCTTCTCACTTTCACAGATGACAGACCATGCAAATTGCCCATCCAGAGAAATACTGTGCTTGCTGCTATCTGTACCAACAGGAGGAAGGCTTATGGATGGCTCAGTAGGGGTCATCGTGTTTGTTGATGTACTAAAATTCTGCCAATATTTAACTGTAGGCATGGAGTTGTGCATACAAAACAAC
>NW_005065376.1:0-766 GCF_000277835.1 Geospiza fortis | reverse complement strand
ATGGTCACTTTAAAAATTCTATAAATACTGGAGTTCAAACCCTAAACTGCCCCTTTTTTGACTTCGACATCTCAGAGTGCAAGTGTTGTTCATTTCTGCAACAGGGCTCAGCTGAGATTCACACAATGAACAATGGGCACTGTCTCTGAGCACTGGGGACCATTTTGGGCATAGAGGACCTTTCCCAGTGAGCTTTATTGGGGGGACAACAGAAACTAAGTGCAAAATAACTTGTCCATCTTGCTCCTTAGGCAGAGCAGGAGGGCTGATAATGAATGAAAAGGCTCTGATAAGGGGATAAGTGAAATACCTAATGAGAAAGCTGCTCTCCTTCCTCTGCTGGACACACTGGGAGGGAAACCCAGCTGGTGGAAAACAGAGTGCAGGAGTTGCATAAAGTTCTCCAGCTGTATTTGAGGTGGCTGAGTTTTAGTCAGAGTTATTTCACATCCTTCATTCCCATGCCACTGGTGCTCTGATGGGTTGTATTTATCAAGCTCCTGTGACAGTCTCTTCTGAACTTTGACCATCAATCTATCTCCTTCTACCTGTCGGGAGCTGACTCCATTTTTTAGGTGCAGAGGAAGGTGATCTGCTCTGCAGGAATTTGTTACTTTGTCACTGCCCTGCACACGCCCCTGTGGAGGCCAGCATGGCCCTGCTCTATCACTCTGTCCTCAGTCTCTGGGAGGTTTCTGGTACAAAACCCTGTCCCGGGGCAGGAGTATTGTATTTGCCAGGAAATGTCCCAATGAAGGCAGGAATG
>NW_005065375.1:0-766 GCF_000277835.1 Geospiza fortis | reverse complement strand
TGGGTCCCTTCCAACTCAGCACATTCCATGATTCTTTCAATATTTGGGTGTTCCTGGTAGCTTTTGGATATTTCCTTATATCCATCACCTTGCAGTTTCTTCTCTGAGATGGTTTCTACCAATGCACAATCTTACCAAAGGCTGCACAAGCGTTTAAACCCCTTTTTGTCCCTGGCTGTGGCAGCTGGCTGATCTGTGTTGGTGTCCCTCTTGGGACACTGCTCAGGGGAGGACATACTTCTGCAAAGGTGGAAGAAAGGTCAGTTTGTGCTCTGCTGAGCATCCGTGACATAGAGCAAGTGGTGAATGCTGGACTGCTCTTTCAAGATGAATGGAAAGCCTGCAGCTACTTCTAGCTCTAGGTAGAAGTAAGAAGAGATTTTCCCTGTGTTCCTTTGTTTGCTGATCCTTTTCTGAAGATCATAATTTTTAACCTTGTGTTTAAAGATTAGGTGACCAAAACTGCCTAAAGCATTTGAATACGGGAGAACTAATGACTAATGAAGTGGCATTTTCTTATTTCTCCATCCCAGTCTTTTCTGTGTTTTGCTGAAGATGCCTAGATCACAGCCTGCTCTTTGATTATAGGCCCAAAGATTGCCCACATTTTTGTCCAAAAAAGGCAGTTCCACAAAGAGATGAAAAGGGGAACAGACAGCTCAACATATTTCTGTGAAGGCTCATTATCTCATACTGACAACAGCCAATTTTCTCTTTTATCTTGTTTCATAAGTGCCTTTCTTTTGCTAGTTTTTCCTGGAGTTTC
>NW_005065374.1:0-766 GCF_000277835.1 Geospiza fortis | reverse complement strand
TTTTTTTTTTTTAATTGTATTCTGAATGTTATTCCCCCCTACAATCTAGTTTGTTTATTTTAGAAAGTAAACTTTTATTGAGGTTGGAATATTTAGTGTTTTTCCTCATAGTAAATGCTGCCATAAATGAAACTTTGCTTTTGTTAGGATTACTTATGAGTACAATTTTAATTTACTCATGGTTTTAGTATGAAAACTACACATATAACATTGCTTTGTTTCCTTTGTGTTTCTTGCTGTTGCTTCCCTTAGGTCGAGATTTGATCTGCATACAGTCCATGGATGGGATGCTCATGTTGTTTGAACAAGAAAGTTACGCTTTTGGCCGGTTTTTACCTGGTTTTCTTCTTCCTGGTCCTTTGGCTTACAGCTCTCGCACAGACTCTTTCATTACAGTCTCTTCTTGTCAGCAGGTTGAGAGTTACAAGTAAGTGTTTATGTTCAGTAATTATAGTGTACTTTGGTGGTATCATTTACTAGGAAAACACATTGAAAGTAATCTTGTTTAATTTTTAATGCCTTTGCTGGAGTATCCAAAAGCAAGTAGTTGCAGGAAAGATGTTATATGTTGCTGAGTGATGACTGTCTCAGTACAGTCATAGAAGAAAGTGTGCTGTGAATTCTGAGGACTTTATGGTCCTATTTTATTTTTATAAAGGTAGTAAGTCTACTAGTTTATCAAGGTTCTGTTGCTCCCAAGTGCCAGGTTTTTTCCTTGCTTTAGTTCAGTCTAGTCTTTGCTTTCAGCACTGGAACATGGATGAAA
>NW_005065373.1:0-766 GCF_000277835.1 Geospiza fortis | reverse complement strand
ACAGCACCAAGACTGACAGCACCCAAGAAGTATTTGTAAAATGTTCTCAGGCATGTGGTATGATTTTGGTGTGGTCCTATGCAGAGCCAGGACTTGGGCATGGTGATTTTTGTGGGTCCCTTCCAATTCAGTACACGTTATCCTTCTGATGTATATAGTCAGTGTAACTTACGTTTTTTCTTGGACTTTTACTGGCTTTGGGAGAGACCTGCATTGTGAGCAAATTTGAAGGAACAGGCTAGCTAGAATCATTTTTCTTTCAACCTAACTAATGCTATATGGACACACCTCCTAAAAGGCATTTTAAAAAGCAGGTAAGGTTTCTGGGCATCTGCTGAAGAGGATTAGAATGAGAAGTACTTTGGTTGTTCATATTGCTTTCTGTCAGTTACCTCTGAAAGTTCTTCTTTAATAAAAACCTGAGTCTTCTGAAAAGCAACAAGCTGTTCCATTTTATTCACCTACGAATATAAGTATTCTGAGTGAATTCCTGTAGCACTCCTTAACAAGTGACTTCTTTTATTCAATTATTTCACTACATGGTCACTGATGTTTAGGATCTATGTGCCCTAACCATTTCTCTTTCAGAAGTGACAATCACAATAACATAAAAAGTGCAATGAACAAAGCTTAAAGTAGCAGTATCTGTTGCTGAGACAGATACTGGTGTGTAATTCCAGTATGCTCCTGTGATATAGGTACTTCCCATGATGCTTCAAAAATTCCTTTATTTGCTCACCTTTACTATAGGGATTAGAGCTATGGG
>NW_005065372.1:0-766 GCF_000277835.1 Geospiza fortis | reverse complement strand
AGGTCCCTCCCAACCCAAACCCCTCTGTGATTCTATGTCTCAGCTACTCTCCTGTATAAGACAAGTTTTACAAAAAGACCCATTGAAAAACAAACACTGGGTAGGTTTATTGGCTTCGAACAGATGGCTGAAAGGGACATCATGGAAAACATTTAAATGCTCAAAAAGGTATTGATTAAATGTCAACTAGATGGGCCTCAAGTGTTCAGATAGCCCAGACTCATGTTTCAGGGAACATGGAGAAAATAAATTCAACCAGAATATATATATATCTATCTCATGGAAAAAGTGGAAAACATTAAACTCAATTCAAGAAGCAGTAGGCAGAAATAACACACATATTATGGTAAATTTGCAGACTCCTTGAAATTTAATAATAGTAAATTTATCTATTGCCAGACACCACACTCTGAAACCTATTGCTGTGATCCAGAACATCAATTTTTCTCCATATGCAGTCAAATGGCAAGTGTAGGAGCCCACACAGTGTAAAGAAAGTTGTAGTTGTGCAGATGTACTTTTGCAAAGAAAAGCTGAGGATTATGGTGGAAAGCAGAGAGGTGGCCTTACTGTGGTTTAAAGGGGTTTTTTTACAATGAAGTCCTTTGTGTTTTCAAACTTCCATCCCCAGACCCCTTTCTCCCCATCTCACCAGACTGCCTAAAGCTCTTCTTTTATGAGTGCCTCATATATGCAGTAACTTACATTTGGGAATAGATAATGTGTCTTTCCCCCAGAGCAGATGCAAATTATTTCTCAATTTTAC
>NW_005065371.1:0-766 GCF_000277835.1 Geospiza fortis | reverse complement strand
CAGGTGTGTCCCTCACCAAACCAGGTGCTGTGCTTGTTCACCCAGGTGTGTCCCCACTTGTCCCCAAGTGTCCCCAGGTATCTCCACCTGTCCCCAGGTGTGTCCCCAGGTGTGTCTCAGGTGTATCCCCAGGCGTGTGCTCACTGAACCAGGTGATGTGCTTGTTCTCCCAGGTGTCCCCAGGTGTGTGCCCACCTGTTCCCAGGTGTGTCCCCAGGTGTGTCCCTACCAAACCAGGTGCTGTGTTTGTTCTCCCAGGTGTCCCCACCTGTCCCCAGGTATCCCCAAGGGTGTCCCACCTGTCCCCAGGTGTGTCCCTCACCGAACCAGGTGATGTTGCTTGTTCTCCCAGGTGTGTCCCCATCCATCCCCAGGTATCCCCACCTGTCCCCAGGTGTGTCCCCAGGTGTGTCTCTCTGAACCAGGTGCTGTGCTTGTTCTCCTGGCCCCGCCCAGCCCCAGGTGTGTCCCAACCTCAGGTGTGTCCTTCACTGAACAGGTGATGTGCTTGTTCTCCCAGGTGTGTCCCCAGGTGTGTCCCCACCTGTCCCCAGGTGTGTCCCTCACTGAACCAGGTGCTGTGCTTGTTCTCCTGGCCCCGCCCAGCCCCAGGTGTGTCCCAACCTCAGGTGCGTCCTTCACTGAACAGGTGATGTGCTTGTTCTCCCAGGTGTGTCCCCATCCCAGGTGTGTCCCAGGTGTCCCCAAGTGTTTTCCCAGGTGAGTCCCAACCCCAGGTGTGTCCTTGGTGTGTCCCAGGTGTGTC
>NW_005065370.1:0-766 GCF_000277835.1 Geospiza fortis | reverse complement strand
CGAGTCATACACCCCAATTAAGCCATCAAAGTAGATTTAAGTGGAATTTATTTGGTGTATAAGACTTGAACTATGAGTCTCACCTTTAGAAAGGCAGTCTACAAAGAACAAATGCTGGGCTTGAACTTGTCCCCAAATAAATCAATGTTATCCTGCTGATACCACAGGAAAAAAATGAGAGTCAAGTCACTTGACTCTTGTTTGTAAATACCTGTTTCTGAACCTTTGGAAAAGTGCTGCAGCACAGAAAATGAGGAGAACACATTCCTACCTCGGCCTTGTGGCTTTTGTGAATTACTTATTCTGCCTCCTGGGTACCTTGTTTCTTGCCCTTGGCACCTGTAGATTTAGTGATTTATGGCTCCAGAGCAAAACATCACCCAGGATTGAATATTGAGTGCAGAGCACAAGGCTGAAGGAATTGGGCAGGCACAGGATATGAAGATTTCCATGTCACCCATGTTCCAAGGGTGAATGAATACAGAACAAAGTTTTTGTACTATCATTTGATTATCTGCTCCTTTTAGTCCATGTTTGGACATTTCTAGTGCACAGCAGTGAATGCAACATCATTGCATTTTTATCTGCTGGTACAAACAGAATTGGTGAGCTCTGTGTAAACAAATATTCCAATACACTGTCTATATTAAAAATCTCTGACCTGCTTAGGGAACATTTATGTTTTTATATATGCTACTTTATATATTGGCTTAACACGGAGATTCTGAATTTGTGATAACTTGGCCATAGTTTTGGGATTTTTTTT
>NW_005065369.1:0-766 GCF_000277835.1 Geospiza fortis | reverse complement strand
ATTTCTATGAGAAGCATGGAAAAACCCTCTAAATGTTGTTCCTATTATCTGCCCAGGCTGTTTAGGCAATTGAAAGTAAAAAGTGAGGGACCATGCAATGAAAGATGATTTTAAAATAATTTGCCTGTAATAAATCTCTAGGTTCTCTCCAACCTTAAGTAACTCTACTTGCCTGTTTTTTCAACGTATTTATAGTGAAATTTTCATGTATCTATGGTAAAATATGACAGGAGAAGCACATATGGATATAACTGCTGGTTATATCCATAAGGAACTGGTAGAAAGAATAAGAGTCAGGACTAAAGCAGATGACCTGCATTTGATGAAGAATACAGACCAAGACTAGCAAGATTAATCTCTCCAGGAACAAATAAGCCTGAACTGCTCAAAATCCCAATTTATTAGTCTAGGGAATATAAAGTGTCCCTCTTTCAGCAGGTATCAATGATAAACCTAAATATTCAGAGCAAGATGAATTTATATGTTCTACTGCAAGCAGCTTGGGAGAAAAATGCCGAGTGCCAATGCTCCATAGGCATTTGAAAGAGATCAATTTCTTTCCCTTAAAAAGACAGATACACAGTGTAGAACAGCCAGAAATTAGGAAATGCTGCGTGAAGCCACCTCCATTCTTCTCCACTATCCATTTTAAAACATTACTTTTAATCAAGGCAGTTCATAACAATGTCTAAAGTGTGAACATCTCATCTGATTGCATTGTAACACCTACAAACTTTGCTGTAATTACAGCTGGAGTTTATAGGTT
>NW_005065368.1:645-766 GCF_000277835.1 Geospiza fortis | reverse complement strand
TCATCCAAGCATGGATTTCTTGTGATCTCTCTAAACCTCTAACATAGTTTCTCATGATTCTTTAAACAATAATTATATCTAATCACATCTAACAATTATATAATTTATCATATACTGACTC
>NW_005065368.1:0-468 GCF_000277835.1 Geospiza fortis | reverse complement strand
GGTCTTATTGATTCTGATTATGTGGGACAAATTCAGGCTATGGTGTCTGTTAGTGAACCTCCTGTTGTTATTCAAAAAGGTACTTGTATTGCTCAACTTGTTCCTTTTATGAGTTCTGTTCCAACTGTAGTGGACCAGAGTCGTGGCACTGGAGGTTTTGGATCTACAGGACCACCTCAGGTTCTTTGGACTCAAAAGGTGACAGATGAGCATCCTGAAATACAATGTTTGGTCACTGCTAAGGGATCTCAACCAGAAGCTACAACAATATCAGGTTTACTTGACACAGGAGCAGATGTAACTGTAATTTCACAGTTTGTTTGGCCTCCAACATGGCCCCTCATTCAATCAACCTTTGGAGTTGTTGGGTTAAGTGGGTCAACTGCTGGTGCTTCATCTGCTCTTGCGATTACTGTAACACATCCAGAAGGCCAGCAAGCAAACATCAGACCTTATGTTACTAATGCT
>NW_005065367.1:0-766 GCF_000277835.1 Geospiza fortis | reverse complement strand
GGAAGCCACTCCTTACAGCTGTGGAGGGAGCTGTGCTGTGCTTCATCCACTTTAAGCTGGTGTTAGTATGAGCTGGAAGCAGTGTGCCTTGGGAAAAGAAGAGCCTGACTCCTAGCAAGGAATGATCTTGCTGTAAAATGTGCCAGTGAGAATACAGATCCTGAAGGCAGTTTGGGCTCTGTGCACAAACTGTATCATTGTGCTTCAAAGCAGGATCTCGTAGATAGAGATTATTCCAGCAGGTGGGCAAACCTGCTTTTTAAACCTTGCTGATAGACATTCCTAGACTTCCAGAGTGTATTCTTTGTATGTTTCACTACTTTTCACTGAATACTTGCATTAAAGTTTCTGTAATGTGAAAGCTAACTTCTACTTGTCTCACCTTCAGTGAATGTAGAGAAGATTTGTTGCAATTATATGGGTGGTCAACTTTTTATATCTTAAAATACACACAGGGACACAGGGCTGCATCTGCCCACCGCCCATTCATTCTCCCCTGTTTTGAATGTAACGTGCTCCATTATTTGAGCCTTCCTGTGCAGCTAAGCTCACAGCACTCTGTGCTTTGTTCTGGACTCTGTCCAGCTTGGCTGCATCCTTTCCAAAGTTCAGCAACTGAATCTGAACTCTGTGTTCCGAATGAGGATGTGCTGCCGTGTCATCACCCTGGTTAATATATCCCAGAATGAGATCTGCATCCCTGAACAGCAGATTTTTTTCCCTCTTTATGGCACTTAAACTGACAGAATCACAGATTGCACAGGTA
>NW_005065366.1:0-766 GCF_000277835.1 Geospiza fortis | reverse complement strand
TTTTTTAATATCTGTTTATGTTAAATAATACCACTGCTGCTGTTGACATCCTTAACTGTAGTGGCAAAAGCAAAAACATAAAGTATACCTGTTGTAAGTATTTTCCCCTATGTAATAAATAATTGGCTTTTAGTTTCCAGAAATACTGGTCAGGGAATTCTTTTTTAGGTATTGTCAGGCAGAACTTCAGGTGTTCCTACGTGCTACTGAATATTGAATTTGAGCTTTACTGACACTGGGATGCAAATCAAGGCTGTTTTAAGCCTGTTTATTTTAACAGTCAATGGCAGTTTGAAGTATGAACTCACATACTTCTAGAGAAAATTTGATAGGGAAACATACTTCTTCTGAAGGAGGGACTTCCAGTTTGTGGGACGCAAAGGATTGCTCAGCCCTCTGAGCATTTATTCCAGACACCTTGTTAGCAGCTCCCACTGCCAGTAGAGGCTCACAAAAACTTGAAGTTTGGAAAACCCTTCTTGAGGATACTGATACTCTCTGGTTTCTGATACTTACTGTATCTTACTGATTTAATTAGCAATTTGCCAAGGGTCATTTTGAAGGCATTTCAGAGCTTGTGGAAGCTCAGTTAACTGATTGAAGCTGACCATAGATGGATGGTATCTGCTGGCCCTTGTGTGGTTATGTGCAAGGAAGAAACTTTGACGGCCATGAAAGGCAGAGAAAGCTTGAGCAGTATCTTTTCTATTATAAAATGACTGCAGAATTACTGGAGATCATTGAATCATAGAATGATTTGGGTTGG
>NW_005065365.1:0-766 GCF_000277835.1 Geospiza fortis | reverse complement strand
TTTTTTTTTTCACATGATCCTACCTGGAGACTAAGTCAACTGATGGAAATGGTTGTGACAGAGCCCAGTTAAGAACTTTATTGCAACATTTGAGTCAGGCTATAAAGAAATAAGCCTTTGTTTAAAGGCAGTTAAGTTTGAAAAGAGCAGATATGAGAATGAGAAAATCCACCTTTGAACAAATATTTTTTTTCTGTGAGTCAGTGATGATTCATGAACAGAAGGGATGAAAGCCTGACTGTGAGATGAATGGAAGATTCTGTTGTCAGTTCAGCAAGACTGATTTTAAGACATCCCATTTGTTAAAAGATACATCCTTCTTCCTTTTGGAGGGAGGAATACCATGCACTTGACTGCTTTTCTGATTGTGTGCCAGGTGAGGTGCAGGAACCAAAAAACTCCTGTTGTGGGTACCCTTTGTGCATTAGCAGGTTGATTGTGTGTTTAAATTCTGTGGGTGATGCCTCAGAAGCTGTTCCCTATTTCACCTTGGATCCTGGTCCCTCAAACCCCTGTAAGAGATCTCTCTTCAGGGGCTGTCAGCAGTTAACTGGAGAGTTAAACGTGCTGTTGGGGCTCTGATCTGTGTTTAGAGGATGCTCTGACTCACTCTTCTGGCAGAATTAAAGGCTCAGTGTGGAAATTTTACACCATTGTGGCACTATAGAAGTGTTGGGACATGTAAATACTCCAGGCACTCTGGTTCTGCACTGGGGAGGTGCTGATCCTTTTGTCTGATAAACAAAGACATTTGTTTAGATACCTT
>NW_005065364.1:0-767 GCF_000277835.1 Geospiza fortis | reverse complement strand
TATGCTTTCTTGTTTTTCTATGTAGTAGTCAGGAAAAACATAACAGGTGCAGGAATTTAAACTTGACAATAAAATTATTACCTCTACTCAGACACATTCTTAACATGAGCCGATCAAACAGCATTTTAGGAGCATCTTTTGGATAACACAGATTTATGGTAACATTCTAGGTAGGTCCAGTTGTCACAAGACATGTAGTTTTAAAACAGAATATTGCTTACTTTTGTCCAGCATCTCAGCTCAATTACTTCCTTTCTGCAATGAGAGGTATCTTCTTTGTTCTGCATTATTTTGGTTTTAATTTGAGCATAGCATTCACAATCTCTGAGAGGAACCTTCTGCCTAAAGAACTTGGAGCTTAGCATGCCACTGATACAATTTCCACCAAAAGAAAAAGAAAAAAAAAAGATGGAATATTTTAATATTCATATTTGTCTCCTGACATCTTGTCTTCCAGCCAGGATGTTCAGCTGTCATGCAACATTTGAAGAATCTTGCAAGTGGAAATGTTTTTCAATAAAGTCCACTGAAATGAGTGGGTCAGAGGCTGGATAATATCCAAAAAAACATCTTTTGCAAAATTCCATACATAGAACTTGGGTATTTTCCTTCCTTTTAAAAGATGATCTTGTTGTAAAATTGTTTCTATTTCATGGCTTTTTTTGAGAGGGTGTTATTTTTTGGAGAGAGGCTTGCAGTTATTATTTTGTTTGCTTGTTTGTTGTCACTGTTGTTTTGTCTGGGGCTGTTTTGGGGATTTTTTGGGG
>NW_005065363.1:0-767 GCF_000277835.1 Geospiza fortis | reverse complement strand
GTGAAAGCTAAAGTTTTCCATCAGGATCCCACCCTGTGAACATCTCTGAAGAATTTCTCCTTCCCCACGTGGGATGTTTCTGTCCTTCCAGTTCTCATGTGCTCTCCTGCAAGATGCACCCTCCCTTCTCAAGACTCTACCTGACCCAGGATGCAGCATCCAAAGTCATGCTTGGTACTCAAAGCTAAATGAGGGCATTCTGCTCTACATATGCCAAAGTGGGTGCTTGGGTTTGAGCCTTACTTTGCTTGCAGTTCACACTGTCAAGCTTTTGTCTCCTTACAATTGTAGCTTTTAGTTGTGACTTTCACAGCCAAATAATCTGGGTATGTAAATAGTACCTTTTGGTATGATGCCTCTTGGAAGGACATTACCAGGACAAGAATTTAAGTACTGAGAACCAAAAATTAGCAGTGGAGAGAGAGTGCACAACTTTTAAAAGCATTTTTCAGATGTATTTGAGTCCTTAAGTAATCTTATACTTTCATAGAGCAAAGTCAGAAAACTTAGATCAAGCATTTTCAACAATGGATTAATTAACCTGCGTCATTATTTTGAGCAGAAATAGGTTATTAAGCACTCAACAATAGAGGCATCTCCCGTATCTCAGTTCTGGGCTGAGGACCCCAGAACTAAAAGCAAAACTCCAACTGGGGTCTCACCACAGTGAAGTAGAGGAGATGGGTCACCTCCCTGAACCTGCCAGCCATGCTGCTTTTTAAGCAGCCCAGGTTACGGGTCTGCAAGTGCACATTGCCAGCTCACAT
>NW_005065362.1:0-767 GCF_000277835.1 Geospiza fortis | reverse complement strand
AGATAGATTATATATCTGTCTAGATAGATAGAAAATAAGCAGTAGCCTATTATGTCCTACCAGGACAAAACTTATAAGGTAACACAGAAAACACCTTTACATCTCTAGGAAAATGTGGAATAACGTTCTTCTCTCATATGATGTCATGTTTGTTCAGATGGCCTGCAGTTAGAAAAATAGTATGGGAAAGGGAAAAATCATGCAAGAGAATGTAACAGAAAAGATGTAAGGATCTAATAAAACTAAATAGATACTTTTTTAAGCTTAAGTCGAAGAGTTCCAGGTTAGTGAATTTAATTCTGCTTCCACAGAGTTCAAGAGCAAAACTTTACATTAATTTTAATGTGATCTTAATCAGATGTTGATCTTTTAATGAAACAGTATTTACTCAGACTTTTTTGCTAAGTCATGCATGTCCAGAGATACTGACCCTGGTAAAAACAATAGTTTGTCTGGATGCATGCTTACTACTGATTCTACAGTTTGTGTTGTTTCACTGTCACCAATCTTGAAAAAATCTAACTTTGTTTGCTTTGGATATTGCTTCTCTGTGCAATTTAAATAGTAGCTATGCAAGTACAAACTTTGCTGATGAAATTGAGTAAGATACCTACTGCCTTTTGGTTGTGAATATCATAATAGCTTCCCAAACTTTGCTTTGGCCCTTTTGTGCTTATCTTGCCATTATTTCTCATTCTGTTAATGATATCCAGTGCAAGCTATGTGAAGATCCCATCATGCCACTAAACTGAAAACAACCCCCTTTT
>NW_005065361.1:0-767 GCF_000277835.1 Geospiza fortis | reverse complement strand
TTCTTTGTACTTAGACGTATCCATCATCCTTGGGCCCATCTTTAGACCCATCCTTCATCTTTAGACCTGTCCTTGGACTCATCCTGGGATCCCTCATTAGATTCATCCTTCATCCTTAGGCCCATACTTAGACTTTTCCTTTGTACTTAGAACCATTCTTCATGTTTAGACCCATCCTTAGACCCGTCCTTCATCTTTAGATCTGTCCTTGAACCCACCTTTCATCCTGGGACCCCACATTAGACCCATCCTTTGTCCTTTGGCCCATCCTTAGGCAGATCCTTCATCCTTTCCCCTGTATTTGGACCCCTCCTTCATCTTTAGGCCTGTCCTTGGGCCTGTCCTTCATCCCTGGACCCCTCCTTAGACCCGGCCTTTGATCAGCCTTTCCTTCTCTGACCCGCCCTTTGTCCTTTGACTCATCCTTAGACCTATCCTTCATCCTTGGACCCCATGTTAGACCCATCCTTCTTCCTCTCAGCCCTCCTTAGACCCATCCTTTGTTCTTCAGGCCTGCACCTTGACCCATCCTTCATCTTTGGACCCCTTATTAGACCCACCCATCATCTTTTAGCCCATCCTTCATCTTTGGGCCCGTCCTTAGACTCATCCTTTTTCTTTCAAGCCTGTTCTTAGACCCATCCTTCTTCCTCTAAGCCCTCCTTAGACCCATCTGTGTCTTTCAGGCCTGTCCTTAGACCCATCCTTCATCTTTGGACTCCTCATTAGACCCATCCTTCACCTTTTAACCCATCCTTCATCTTTGG
>NW_005065360.1:0-767 GCF_000277835.1 Geospiza fortis | reverse complement strand
TGTTATTTAGTTGCTAGTCACCTTAATTACAGTAAAATCCAAGCATGTAACCAAATCCAAAGCAGAAAAAGAGCAGACCCAAAAAATGGTGAATAACTATTAGAATTCTCACGAAAAAAAATACAGGTATGATCATCAGGAGAAGTATGAGTAGCTTAGTTTAATTTATAACATTAAAATATTTTGTGATCTACACCTAAGAGCTGGGAACTTCATTCCTCATTTCATATTAGGTGTCTGGTTTTTCTCTGCAGGACCTTTGAAAACATAATTATTTGATGTCATATTTTTTCCCTGACTGAGAAGACTTAGGAGGACGTAAATCTGTGGCTAGTCATGAGTGGTGGAAGAGCTTGAAATCTGCCTCATGGATTAAAGTAGATGGGTCAGGGCACCCTGGTGGCTCTCAGCTCACCACAATGTCATGCTTGCATCTGTCTGACAACAGAAGGTCATTCTTGTAGAGGAATGTTAGAAGCCACCTCATCCTGCCTATGTAGAGGATGGTCATGAAACGCAAGCCCAGATAGCCATGTCCCCCTCCTCTTCAGCTGTCTGAGATAGGCCACCAGTGCAGGCACACACATGATACTCTCCATGTTCCCCAAAATGCACACATACTTGTGGATCCAATAATCACTGGCATGATCCATCTGCTTGACTGGCTCTCCTGCCTAGATTCCAGCCCTTCCCACAGGTCCCCAACTGTCAGCTGGTCCAGTTTAACAGTCACAAGTGTGCACACACACAGACACACAGAGACAGAC
>NW_005065359.1:0-767 GCF_000277835.1 Geospiza fortis | reverse complement strand
AAACAGACAAAACAGTCTATTTTGACAACAGAACTGCTTAGCCAAATTTATGTAGTTGAGGTTATTTAATATGTGTATTTATATTTATGGATACACACTCACAGAAGTATGAGTGCCTGTATACCCAAAGGTAACTCCATCAGTAAGGAATGGCAAGCAAGCTATTTATCAATAATTTAATTTTCTATATTTAAATCAGAATCACAGATAAAAAAATTAATATATTACTGACTTAGTTTCAGCCTTCTTTCTTGTGTTTCTCTAAGTGAAGCCTTCACAGGAACCAGATTTCTGAACTGAAGGAGAAAAAGAAAAGGGAAGGGAGGATGATATCCATGCTTGTCCTCACAAAAAGGAGTTGAAGACAAGAAAAACCTGGAATTATTATTAGCAGAAGAAATTCTGCATTGTTCCCTCCCTTTTGTCATTAGACTGAATGAACCCATACCATGAACTGGTTTAAAAGAGACTAAAACAGTACTCAGACTTTTGGTTATTACAGCTCTGCTTATAAAACGCAATAAAGCAACAGACCAATGGCATTTAGTTCATCCAGAAAACCTTTCAGTCAGGATATATAACCTGCAGCTCTGCAAACACTCAGCACAATTTCCTCAAAGTGAAGCATTTAATCTACAGAAATTGAACTACACATTAAAATGGATTTAACACAAGAAATGGTCTACATGCACCTAATTTGTCAAATGTATTTAATTTAGTGGGTTTTGTAAGCTAAGATGGATCTAGATGCTTAAAGGACCACTCAC
>NW_005065358.1:0-767 GCF_000277835.1 Geospiza fortis | reverse complement strand
AAAAAAAAATTATTCAAGCTGAAAAGTACTGTGCAAGATTTCAGGCTGTTGCGCAAAGCTAGAGAAGCACAGAAAAACCTGAAAAAATAAGCCCCTGCACATTTTATGACTACATTTCACACTCACTTTGAGCTAGACAGAGACTTTTCCATGAGCTGGCCCAAAATCTGTGGTTACAGCAGCCTTGAAAACATGATCAAGCAATCTCAGGATATCCACTCTCCATTTTATCATTTAAATTTCCTACCACAGGACTGCAAATATCCCCGTACTCCACCAGTTTTTCTTTCCACGATGTGGGTATTGCTGCTTCTTTAGGCAGTTTGCAAGTGGGCAGTGCTGCCCTGAACAATAGGTTTGATGGTAAGTGTTCAGAAATAGGGGTGAACAATGAAAGACGGGAGTTATTATTCAGCACACCTGCATCTTCCTTTCTTTAATAGCTGGTCCAGAAGGACATAGACAGAAAAAGAAATGCATTTGCCTCCAAGCGTAGTGGGAAAGATGAGTTTCAAGCTCAGGGTGAGCTTGAAGCAGAGGGTGAGCATTGTTTCTTGCTGCTTATTAGAAGGTGTTAAAAGTAAGCTCATCCTGACAGCACAGGAAGGTGCAGTTTGATTATTACTAATAATTTATCTCAGCCTGGTCAGTGTATGGTGTAGGCTTTCAACGTGAAGAAGTGTCTCAGCTAATGCCTTTTCTGTTTTATCTCTCTGTTAATTTATTGTTTTGACCTGGAATAAATATTACAGCATATAAAAAAAAAA
>NW_005065357.1:0-767 GCF_000277835.1 Geospiza fortis | reverse complement strand
AGGAGTAAGCAAGACAAAAGAAAGGGAACAATCTCCTGCAGGAGTGATCACACTGCATCTTCTGGGGAAGAAATACTGACTGGCACGAGATGAAGCCATTGGAGAAGCTAACCCCTACTCAGTGCTCTGCTCTACTGAGAGACGCTGTACTTTCATCAAATGCTTTGAAGGCAGACTGGCAGATAGAGAGAGCGAGCTACCTTTGCCATGGAAGAAGTTAGTCAATAAATTCTGGCATGACAATAGTTTACAAAGACAAGATTACGAGTCAATTAATTGTGTGGCAATATAACCCAAATTACAAAGAGAACCCAGATGTGGTCTGAGATGCCACATTTCTTTTTGGATATATATATGGCCATTCCAGAGTTTTCTGGAAATGTATTTCCAAATGTGACCTTATATTGTCTTCTAAAAGAAAGCCCATATTCCTTCAGAATGTGATCTCAACTACACATGAGGAGAGAAAACCATGAGCATGAAAAGATGAAAGAGTACCACACTGAGGAGAACCAAAGACTAGCTGAGCGAGTTGGCAGAGCTGCAGTGTTTCACTCTGTTACACTGACTGTGTCTGTGGCCCTGTTATTCAGAGATGTGTCCCTGCACAGTTTTATCAGATAAGCATCGTAAGACGGACACTGCAACGTAACTTTGCAATTACTGTCCCACAAAAGCATAGCAAACACTGCCCACAACAACTGAAGTGCTATGCCATCTTGGAAACTTTATGAGAATTGCTGGCCACTCCTATGGCTTGGTATCAA
>NW_005065356.1:0-767 GCF_000277835.1 Geospiza fortis | reverse complement strand
GAAAATCACATAGCATCTAGATTCAGCAGACTAAACATTCTGTGCACTAATCTCTTAACATTTCCGAGTAGCTAGAATTAAGTGTAAACAGCAAGCTTTCTCCACACAATCTTAAAAGTCTTATCTTAGATACAGGAATTAACTAACAAAACACATGTGTATTCAAAGGCTGATTCTTTTAAAATTATGAAGCATTATGACACAGGTAATAGCAGGATACTTTTAAAAGCTGTGGACAGAAAGGTAGTTTTTAAAAAAGACTCCTGTTCAGTATTGCTGTGGCATTAGTAATTCCCATTAAGAAGGAGGCATCAAACCACATGGAATAAAAAGGTGTGTGCCTATATTTACCCATGTCTATATCTGTACGTGTAAGCACACACACAAAACCTGGAAACCTTCTCCAGTCTGGAAACCCCAGAGGTTTGCATAAAACAACAGCTCTCCAAAGCAAGTATCAAGTACACTATTTTGAAATTCATTAAAAAGCAGCGAGATCTTTTCTTACATCCTTGTCTTCTGGGGGTAGGGTGGAATCATAACCACAATAAAATGTTAACTCTAATTCACAGGGTTGGAGGAAAGGGCAATAATTTCACAAAACCCCAGTTTTTCTTACCGTGGTGGCAGTGCCGTAGAAGCACTTTTAAATGCACTTTTGAATATCACGTCTTGAAGAGAGTGTTCTTCCTGCAGCCTACTCTGAATTAGTTGCAGCATCCTAAAGATTAGAAACAAGTGTAAAAGCATGCAACAGAAAAAAAAAA
>NW_005065355.1:0-767 GCF_000277835.1 Geospiza fortis | reverse complement strand
CAGAGACACAGAGAGAGGATGGTTTATCCCACAGACAGGATTACTGCATCATGATGTAATGACCTTGTTCAGGAAAGAAAAAGGTTAGTTATATATCAGCCTGAGCTGTAAAAATACCAGTTCCTTTTCAAAACAAGGTAAAATAATGTCCATTTAAAGGTATTCTTAAGAAAACATGAAACACTTGTCCGGTGAAGGGGAGAGAGAAGGAGCACAGCCCAAGTGGCCTCAGGATAACCCCTCTGCAGTCACATGTAACACATTGAATCAAACAAGTAGCAGTGCTCCTCTGCTAACTACGCATGGAAAGGAGTATGCTGCTTTCTACCTGTTTGTATGTTCAGACATACAACAGTTCTTTCTGTACCCTACAAAGGTACATGGCAAAAAGAGCCATTTCTGTTTCACTTCAAGTGCAAAATGCTACGCAGCCAACTGTTTCAGTTGCTCCTTGTGAAAACTTTACATTTGTACTTGTTTTCTTCCACTTCAGAACAACTGGAGGGAGGAAGGCCATATGCTGCCTTCATATGAAGCAATCCCATGTAAGAATAATTCAAGTCCATTATTCTTTCTTTTTAGACAACATTTAGTGAAGCTTTGGTCATGACTAAAACTCCAAGGCTGAGCTAATCACATTTGTGACTACAGGTTCCTCAAAGGGACTTATTTCTAATGAATTTTCAAATGCTTTGAAAATAATAGGTACAGTATTCACCACTGAAAACAGTAAAAGAATACTGATGCCACTGCCCCAGTACAGCACA
>NW_005065354.1:0-767 GCF_000277835.1 Geospiza fortis | reverse complement strand
GGCTGCAGGTTAGAGCAACAAGCCCAAGAGGCTGCTGCAAGAGCAGGCTCTGCCCTGGGCTGAGCAGCCCCTGGCCCAAGCCTTGCTCTCCCCCAGCAGGCTCCTGACACCTCCTGCCCCTGTGCAAAGCCAAGACAGCCCTGTGGAAAGGAACTGTGTTATCTGTGTGTCACAGGAGTGACAGCACAGAGCTGGCTGGTCTCTCTGTGGTCCCAGTGTGTAGCTGGATTTCGTTCCTGTTGAAGTTGCCACGTCTGTGGTTGAGTCAGCGCTCACATTCAGCTGGGAATCCAAGCCAGGTGCAAAAGTGGCACTGCTTTCTAAGCAGAGTGCAGATGCTGCCAGCCCTGCTGTGGCAGTGTGGGGCTGACAGACACTGCTGCCTGCATGGGGTGACTGCCTCAAGCAGGATTTTATCACTGCAGCAATGATTCAAATTCTCCTCCGCTTACCCGTGCACTTAGTCCTGTAGAAATCAGTTGCCTAAATGAATCTTTGCTATTGATCCAGAGGCATCAGCACAGTCAGTAGTTATCAGTACAGTAACTCCAGTAGTAAATTTGGCCAAGTGAAGGCATTTTTGCCACAGGATGAGGAGTAGGTTTGGTAGTCATGATGATGTCTATGTAGTTCAAAGGATGAAGCCTTGCTGTGTGCCTGCACTGCTTCAGAAAGGTTGAGAACAGGGCCCTTCCTCCTGGGAGGTTTTGGAAGGATTCCTCTTTCTAGTAGAGATCTGGTGAACTTTGTTTTGTTTTTTTTTTTTT
>NW_005065353.1:0-767 GCF_000277835.1 Geospiza fortis | reverse complement strand
CATTTTTGGGTCACTTTTGGGGCAATTTGAGAGAATTTTGGCTCATTTTAAAGTCTTTTTTGGCTCATTTTGGGACCACGTTTGAGTCAATTTTGGGCCATTTTTTGGGCCATTTTTTGGGTCATTTTTCGACCATTTTGTGATCTTTTTTGAGTCATTTTTGAGTCATTTTTTGGTCATTTTTAAAGCCATTTTTCACGATTTTAATTCAATTTTTTTGCCATTTTTATTTCATTTTTTCCCCATTTTCCAGGAACCTCCTGCTCCAAATTTGGGTCATTTAGGGTCATTTTTTGGGACCCTTTTTGGGCCATTTTTGGTTCATTTTTTGGACAAATTTCTGCCATTTTTGGGGTAATTTTGGAGTCATTTTTGGCACCGTTTTTGGGTCATTTTTGGATGTTTTTTGCCATTTTTTGGGTCATTTTTGAGTCATTTTTGGGACTCATTTTGGGTCATTTTAGGGTCATTTTTTGGGCATTTTTTGATAATTTTGGGGCCATTTTTGGGTCACTTTAGGAGCCAAATTTGGGCCATTTTTGGGGCATTTTTCAGCCATTTTGGGACCATTTTAGGACAATTTTTGGATCATTTTTGGGTCCATATTCTGGGTTTTTTTGGCTGATTTTAAAGTCTTTTCTGGGACCATTTTTGGCTCATTTTGGGACCACGTTTGAGTCAATTTGGGGTCATTTTTTGGGTCATTTTTGGGCCATTTTTGGTTCATTTTTTGGACCAGTTTCTGCCATTTTTGGGCCATTTTTTGG
>NW_005065352.1:0-767 GCF_000277835.1 Geospiza fortis | reverse complement strand
TTTTTTTTTTCCTTCTGGATGCTTCCCTCCTCATTCAGGATTGCACAATGTACTTGTGACAATCACAGTTGCTGTTTACATGAAAATGGATTCTAGGAAAACACTTTTAATTTCCAGATGTCTTCAGTATAATGTTTTCTTTCAGATCTCATTCTTTCCTTCTCCTCAGGAAAATCCCCACAAAGTGCATCAATCAGTCTTTATTTCTTCTTTTTCCTTGTTTTGTTTTTTTTAAAAAGGAAACGAAATGTACTAGCACCCATAACCTGTCAGCTTATGAGAGGCCAGCACCACATTCTTTGTAGTTCAACCAAGAACTTCAGACCACAATTTGGCAGTTCTCAAAGCAGTCTACAACAGTATCCTCACGTATCTGGGCTGTAGTAACACATTTCCCCATGAAGTTCTGAAACTTAATTTCTACTGTCCTCTGACAACGCATTACCCTGGAGCCACATTACCTGGCATTCTTTGGAGATAATTGCTGCCTGTGTGCTTTTTCCACTGCACAAATGCCAGTAAACAGAAGACAGCTGATTTTAGCCATGGCCATTTCAGCTTCTCCAGATGCACATTCTTAACCCCCTCAAATACCTGATATTTCTGTTCTGTTCAGCTTTCCCCTAGCTTTAATCTTTGTCCCTCTCATAGAAGATATTACCAACTCCTATGTTTTTTGTGTTTCTCCTTGTTTTCATAGTCATTCTAGCCATGTGCTGAAAAACAAAAAACCACCCCAAAACAATAAAAAACAACAACAACAACAA
>NW_005065351.1:0-767 GCF_000277835.1 Geospiza fortis | reverse complement strand
TGAAGTGCATATGCATATGAATAATTCCTTTCTGTTACTTACTAGATAGTTAAGAAATCATTGTTCAGTAATGAGCAGTGTCCCCTGGGGTCAGTACTGGGGCTGGTGCTAAGGTTCATCTTCTTTTTTGGCAACATAAGCAGTGATCGTGTGCACCCTCAGCAAGTTTACTGATTACACCAAGCTGGGAGTTGCAGTTGGCACACTGGAAGAGAAAGATACCATGCAGAGGAGTCTGGAAAAGCTTGAGAGGTGGGCTGATGCAAACCTCATGAAGTTCATTAATGTGAAATGCTAGGTCCTTGCTAAGGAAGCTTCCCTCTGTGACAATCCAGAAGACATTCTGGCAGTCATTCTGGCAGCACCTGAGCTGGGACTGAAGCCGCTTTGCACCTCAAAGTCATGATCAGATCAGGTTTCCTTACCAGCTTGACCTTAGATTTTCCATAGCAGAGCCTCAGATGCCCCTATCCTTAAAATAATTTACTTCTGGTGTCATAACTAAATGATAAAATCACAGAACATCATCTTGAGCTGGGTGCCTCTGGGAATGGACCCTGGGATTTTATACCCTGACAGTCTAAGTGCAGTAAAGTCTGAGGGTTTCTGACACATCAGTGAGTGTTCAGTCACCTGGCTGTGCCACAGGTTCACGTGCCCATTGTTATGCAAGTAACCAGCAGTTCAAGACCTCTTTCCTCAGCCCAGTGTCCAACGCCTAGAATTCAAACTGCCACCTGCACTGCAGCTGCACCCTGAGCTACCTG
>NW_005065350.1:0-767 GCF_000277835.1 Geospiza fortis | reverse complement strand
AAAAAACTCTAAGTTCAATGTAAAATTAGCACTGGGCTAAAGGTTTTCACACTAAACTTGAAGAGAAACTCCAAAGACCTGCAGCAGATTCACAATTCCATATCCACACCTTCAGTGCAGCTGCAGTGATTTGGATCCAGTACAGCAAAATAAAAATGGAGATGTAAGTGCAAGCTCAGTTCAGGATTTCATTTTCTACTTACCTGTAAGATCTTTTTATTGTGGGATGCACCGCCAGTAGCCAAAATCCTTGTTCTAGGCACTGCAATGCAATAAAAAGTACAAATCAGACTGACAAGATTTGTGCTACTGAACCAAGTACAGTGAGAACAAGGAGGTGGGAGTCAGGGTTCTCTCTCTGTACCTCTCATTTACCTTCTGTAAAAAAGGAGATAACACTAATTACCTACTTTTCCAAGGCACCATTAGAACTCTTCCTTAGAAGAGGCAACATAAATATTGCAGATCTATTATTATTGTAGTGCTATCAGTGTCAGGGAGATTTGCAAAGGAGATACAGAGTAAGAAGGGCAGCGTTATTATATTACAGCTCTGCTTTGAGGTCAGATTGGTTTGGCTCATAGCTGCATATATACAAACTGACAGATAACCTTTAAAATCAGCAGTATTTTCCAAACTTATCTCCTCATGACGTTCACAGTCAGAGTTCACTGAAACCTGGGCAATCCCCATGCGCTTGAGTGACAAGGAAGTGTGTCAAAAGGCAATTAGAGATGGTCTAAATCACTAAAATAATTTTTAAAAAA
>NW_005065349.1:0-768 GCF_000277835.1 Geospiza fortis | reverse complement strand
AGGATCCTTCACAGCACATCAGGATCTTACTGCACTAAAGACTTACAGACCAAAGCAAGAGCTCCAACCATATTATCTGACTAAAAAGTGGTGGATCACAAGGAGGAAAGTAAGGTGTTACTGCTGACATAAAAAGTAAGCAAAAATAAACTCTGGCAGTGGTCATTCAGAGGAAGACAGTTTGAACATTTGAAAGAAATGAACAGTAAAGCTTTATGGACTTTTAACAGAAAGCTTTTCTAATTCATCTCAGAAATCCCAGGTTCTCCTTCCCTCCCCATCTCCCTCAGAGCTGCTGTAAGTGCAGCTCTATAAATACACAGATCTATGCAGAACACAGGTGTGTGTCCCACTTCTGCCTCTCCCTGTACACAAGTGAATTGGGATGATGATTTGCAAAAAGAGGAAATTCTCACTCTATATTCAAAAGGTAAATAATGACTCTGACCTACTGTTCTGACCCAAGACAGAGCAGGCTGTCCTTTATCCATCACTTACTCTCACAGCATACAGAGCAGTACAACCCAGGGAGTAAATTCATCATTTTCTCTTTCTGCAGTGTACAGGATATGGACTGTTCTACTGAGTGATTACTTCTTTATAAGATAAGGTTAATCAATAAAGACAATTAGACACTTCTGGTTAATACATCCACGTCACTGAAAAAAACCCACATTATGTCCTGCCATTCCCTGCTGAAATACAAACAAACACTGGAACAAATCCAACAGGTATAAAAATGACCTAACTGTATGGCATTGAAAAACT
>NW_005065348.1:0-768 GCF_000277835.1 Geospiza fortis | reverse complement strand
TTTTTTTATGTCAATGTCACACTACAGAAACTCAAAAATACTACAGTATTATTAAAATCCAATATATCATACACCAAATATTGCTAAGAATTTAGAAAGATAGTCTAATTGCACTAAATGAGGATTTATTTCAATATCATATTTTAAAGATACGTATGTAGTCAAATTTTGACACAGAACTTCAAAACTATCAAATAAATAAGGCAATTTGTGAAACCAGTTATTTTGAAGTCTTTGCAGTTTCTCTAAGTTTTATATCTCTTCAAACTGAGTCAAACTAATGTAAAATTTTTCCCTAAATTAATTCTAAAATTCATTAAGGAAGAGTAATTTATCTCCAATTTCT
The DNA here is from genome assembly GCF_000277835.1 of Geospiza fortis. Classification (NCBI taxonomy): domain Eukaryota; kingdom Metazoa; phylum Chordata; class Aves; order Passeriformes; family Thraupidae; genus Geospiza; species Geospiza fortis. Next base: position 422 of record NW_005065348.1, on the reverse strand, counting down.
AGATTTCAAGCTAATTTCCTTTTCTGTGTCTGTTTTTAATATTTAGTGTTCTGCATTGCCAACACTAATACATTTCCTGTTGCACAGTGTTAAAATTACTAATCTGATTAGTTTCCCCAATTTTAGCATTGTTTTGTAGATTCATAAATAACTTCTGACCTATTAGTTTAGTAAATTGCACAACATGGAACATGTTCTATTTTTTCAGAGATGATGGGCAATGAAAGATTGCCTCACAACTCAGTAAGATTTCTTTGGGTGGGTTACCCAGAGAGGTTGTGAAGTCTCAAGCCTTGGAGACATTAAAAAGCAGTAAGATATGGCCAAAAGCAAACTGCTTTAGGTGTCCTGCTCTGAGCAGAGGCTTGGGCTGGATGACTTCTAGAGATGTCCTTCAACCTCAACTATTCTGTGATTCTGTG
>NW_005065347.1:0-768 GCF_000277835.1 Geospiza fortis | reverse complement strand
CAGCAGATCAACACGCCCACCCAACTTCATGTGGCTTTATACCTTTGAGCAAAACAATGGAATAATCTGACTCTTTTAGGCTTGCTGAAGACCACCATCTTTTTTTTTCCCAAATAAATTTGCCAGAATAACTGGAATACATAAGATATTTCAGACCCTGTTCCTACATCCTCATAACTAGGTACTTTAATTCCTTTATCTCAAGGAACAACCACTGCCATAACAATTTTATTCTAGTGTCTCTACACTGATACAGTACTAAGGCAGTGAAGATCATATTGCTACTTTTGATCCAGCACAGACAAGGCTCAGTGAAAGAGTACGTTGTGATGTTCTAGCAGGATGTTATTTTGGAACCTGCAAGATCTTAGAATAGCAATTCTTTTCCTTGCCAAAGTTATGTTCTTGAAATAACTTAAGAACAAGGCTCTGTCTCATTAGGTCTTATGACAGCAGGACTTGGATTCTATTCCCATGCTCACTTCCAAACAGTGACCCACTCTCAGTTGGATGGAGACAGCATTTCCCATCTTGTTGAACAGGTTGCATTACAGATTGGATTCTTGTGGTTAGGCTGCACTTGAATGGGCCACGCTCTTTTAGCATTTATTGAGATCTCATAGTTATTATTGCCATAGGACAGCTCAAGTCTCTTTGCCAAGCAGTGCTGAATTGTATAAAAGGCATCAGTAGAGAAAAAAAAGGGGTTTTTTTGCTGCATCAGCCATGGGGTGTATCTGTTGGCCATGACTCCACTGCATGTTTCAG
>NW_005065346.1:0-768 GCF_000277835.1 Geospiza fortis | reverse complement strand
CAGGGGTCCCACAGGGGTCCCCCAGGACCCTCGCTGGGGTCACCATGGTTGGGACCCCCAAAACTCCCCCAGGACCCCTCGCTGGGGTCACCACAGCTGGGATCCCCCAAAACTCCTGCAGGGCCCTGTCCTGTGGGATGGCCCTGTCTGGGACCCCCAAAACTCCTGTCCTGTGGGGTCACCACAGCTGGGACCCCCCAGGACCCCTCTGTGGGGTGACACTGGCTGGGACCCCCCTGTCCTGTGGTTATGGGGTCACTGCTGACCCCGTGTCCCCATCTCTGTCCCCATGGTGTCCCCGTGCCAGGGTGGTGGCTCGGAGCAGGAGCTGGCACTGGTTATGGGGTCCCTTTCCCCACGGTGTCCCCACGCTGTCCCCATGCCAGGGCGGTGGCTCGGAGCAGGAGCTGGCACTGGTTATGGGGTCCCTGTCCCCACACTGTCCCCATGCTGTCCCCACGCTGTCCCCATGCCAGGGCGGTGGCTCGGAGCAGGAGCTGGCACTGGTTATGGGGTCCCTGTCCCCACGGTGTCCCCACGCTGTCCCCATGCCAGGGCGGTGGCTCGGAGCAGGAGCGCTCCAAGAAGCGGCGCCGCGGGGACAGGTACTCGGTGCACACCTCGCTCATCGTGGCCACGCTCAAGAAGATGCTGCCCATCGGCCTCAACATGTGCTCACCTGCTGACCAGGAGCTGATCGCGCTGGCCAAGGGCCGCTACGCCCTGGTGGGTGCCCGGGCACACCTGGGCACACCTGGGACCCCCCAG
>NW_005065345.1:0-768 GCF_000277835.1 Geospiza fortis | reverse complement strand
GCTTTACTCTTGCCCCACTCATTGCTACATGGTCTATTGTTGCAGAAGCAGAGGTACTCACCATCCTCCTTCACTGTGAGAGGAATGCACTGCCTCTACAGAGAACTCAAAAGATGTTTGTGGTGAAGCAGAAAGCTTTTTGGCATAGCACAGGAAAATCATAACTTACCAGGAATGCTCAAAGACTCTCTGCTTCTTCAGTGTGAACCAGCTCCATGTATTTTAGAATAAGAATATTAGGAATTACATTGTTCTCATCTTCTGAAATAAAGCTACAACTCAGAATGATGTTTTCAGTATTATGTAATTTCAAATTTTCTCAGTAATTAAACAGTTTTCGTTTGTGTCAATTGGCAAAATGAAGAGCACAAAATGTCTGCATCCAATGAGAAGGAGAAATTCACCACTTGGCTGTTTTTAAGGTGAAATTAAATGTGGCAATTTTCTTCCAAATGTCTATGCAAGCAGAAAGAAAACAAAACCACATTGTTACATGTTGTGGTGGTCACTTCTGTAAATTTAGAATTTCTATGCCTGTTAAAACAAAAAAGGCTTGAAATTGCTTTTTAAGAAAATGTGTATTTTGCTTGAGCCTAGTAGTTAAGAAACCAGACAAAAACATGGTTACAGGAAGGAAGAGAAAGGTCTACACATGTGCACATACATGTTCTGGCAACCACAACAGGTTCCCAACGGGAGTTCTGACACAGCCAACAACCTTGCTTTTTGCTACAGTTGTTTCCTGTGGAAAAGATATTTCAGTGTAGG
>NW_005065344.1:0-768 GCF_000277835.1 Geospiza fortis | reverse complement strand
AAACTCTTGAAAACTTACAGTTAAAAGGGATAATCCTTCTAAACCACACCTTTAGGCTTTAAAATCCATAATATTCATCCAGGGGAATGGGTGCTAGTAAAAACCTGGAAAGAACAATCTTTAACTCCACAATGGGAAGGTCCTTTTCAGGTATTGCTGACGACCGAGGCTGTGATCTGGACCAGGGAACGAGGGTGGATCCATGCCATCAGAATCAAAGGACCCATGGAAGCACCTAATTGACTCTTAAACGGGGAATGGGTGGTAATGAACTGAGAAGACCCAAATGATCCAGGAAACATACACAGGATCACACCTAACTGGGAAATAAGACTGAGCTTACAGTGGTTTCAAGTACTGCCTGGACAAGCTTTGAGACGCCTCCAATACCTTCCTTGGGGAGGAATACTTCCACTCCAAACAGAAGGATCAGGACTGTTTCAGACAGACAACTCTTGTATTCAGGCCTTAACCTGTGATTTATACAAAGAGGAGGAGGAGTTGCAACTTCCATCAGTGCCATATCAAATCCTCTGTTTCGTTCAGCTCATCACCAGTGTAGTCCAAGGCACGCAATTAGTGACCATGGATCAGAAGTTGGCTACAACAAAAATGGTGCAAAGGATTAAAAAGGTATTTAAAAATACCTTTTGCATCCCTGAAAATAAGAAAGACCAAGGACTCTTTGCTAATACGTGGAAGAATCCTGAAACAGAGAAAAAGACTGAGCTCCCCAATGTTAAAATGACCAGATAATATTGGCTTTTG
>NW_005065343.1:0-768 GCF_000277835.1 Geospiza fortis | reverse complement strand
AAAAAAACAATGATGGAAACTGTGTACAAAGAAGGGAGATGTGAAGGTAGCATAGAGCTGACAGCAGATTTCTACCTGTATCAGCACCTTTTAAAAATCAGTGTCTGAAAAGTATTACTATGAAATCAAAATTATCTTGGCAGGAGGTTTTTCAAAGAACTACTGTATTCATGTAAAGTCACAGAAGACATCTGTATTACAGTCATTTAAGCAACTTAAAACCTTACCAACTTTTGTGAACTGTAATTTATTCTACAATCTTCATTCACATGTTCATCAAAATAATGCTGTACCTCCAGCTACTGAACCTTGATTTGGCCCCTGTGATTGACACATTTATTACCTTTGACTCAACTACTGTACGCTGCCAGAATTATGTGGACAGAAAACACTGTGTTGATTCCCAGTGGGAAGAGTGATCCTGCAGAAATATACAAATGCCACCTACTAAAAACAGAGATTTAGAGGAAAAGAAAATCTCTCTGTAAAACCCACAGCCCCTGAACATGATCACAGAACATTTTAAAGGACCTTGAGGATTACCCTCTCTAGGGTAAAATAACACAGTTTACTTATATTGATCCTGGGAGAAACATTTTATGATATATCTTCATTTTACACAAAAGACATGTTAAAGTAATAATTATGGTATAACATTTTTAGGCAAGTATGAATGGATAATTAATCCCTGCAGTTCTCAGCTACTGGTTCTGTTCGTTCTGCTTTATAAATTAGAAACCTGATATAAGATTGGAAAAATTACTTTGT
>NW_005065342.1:0-768 GCF_000277835.1 Geospiza fortis | reverse complement strand
TGGCAAGTGGTATTTAGACCATCTTTCTTGGCTGCATCTGAATATCAGAGTCAGCTGTGATTTCTTGTGTTTGGGATCCCTGCAAACAGTACCCCTGGAATGTGCAGGAGGCAGTTCTTGTTCATTCTGATGAATTCCTGCTAGAGCAGCTCAGCATGCCTTCCTTCTGCAGCTGATTATAATAACAACTTCAGGCCTTAGGGCTGTAAGTGCTCAGCATGTCAAGAACTGAGCACCTGCATGAACCTTTCTTTCTCCTGAATACCTGGTTAATATCTAATTAATGACCACATTATTTAAATTGTTCGTGTGTTTATGTCCCTTTGCCTGTAAAACTTAGTGACACCTCTAATATTTGCTCACAGTGAAATGGGGCTGAACCTTCAAGAGGAACATGCACTCTGAACTCCTGTAAGCTCTTGAATGGCTGCTGTGGTGGCTTCTCTGACACCAGCACTTAGCCAGTCTCGTCAATACTGCTTGGGGACACTTTGAGCATAAACAATGCTAAATAAAGCTTAATGTTGTGCAGTACAACACTACCAGTGCAGATGGCAAACAGCAGTTTCGTTTTTTGTGGAGTTGGACCACTTACACAATGTTTGCATAAATTCAAGCATGATCTGATGCAAGGAGAAGCAATGTGTAGTTGTGTTTTCAGAGTAGCATGCCAAAAGCAAAGCCAGCTAATGACAATATGTTTCTGATTTGAGCTTCAGGTATACACTTTTTTTTCTTTTTGGTAATACATGACTGATTCAAATAACA
>NW_005065341.1:0-768 GCF_000277835.1 Geospiza fortis | reverse complement strand
TCAATTTTTGTACATATAATAGATTGCACACAGTCAACTATAAACTCATTTTGTCCAGAAAGTGCCTTTCCCAATGCCACACTGATTTATGACTTTAAATAATACAGAAAAATTAATTTTCACTCTCCATTTCAGTTTTTATATTCACTACAATGGAGCAGAATGCAAGTCCAAAACCATTTTGACTCAAGCTAAAAAACATGCCCTTCTGCAAGTCTGGCCATACCTCTGTTGGATGCCAAAATCACTCTCATCCAGTAGAAAGGATCTGCAGAGTCTGATGACATAATGCCAAACAAGGGAATCTGCATTTCCAACCAAGAGATTAAATTAGAGACTTCATAGCACACTTGAAACATTTCAGCTCTTCCTTAAAAAGAGAAGGAAACATACCTGGCAGCATACTAAGAAGATGAAGAGTGTGATAGCTGTCCATAGTACCTTTTCCTTAAACTGAATCTAAAGGGAAAAACATAAAACCAGAAATCAACAACAGATGATAAAGCTGTCAAGATAGTAAGTCCATCAAGTAAACTTTCATAGCAGCACACTTGATTTTCTTGTGGAGGTACAAAGTACAGAACACCCAAAATAAAACAACTTACTGATCATCCCTTTCATCCCACATAAGACCAAGGAAAGCTACAAAGCTTTATTCAAAATGTAATCCAAATAAACAGGCTTATGTCAATGCAAGGTAATTCTAGTACTTCCACAGAAATCAGTCTTACATTCTCATGAGTAAGAGCTTATGATGAGGAAAAAAAA
>NW_005065340.1:0-768 GCF_000277835.1 Geospiza fortis | reverse complement strand
CTCCCCGTTCCAGCTGGACCAGACATGAACACCCAGATTTCCTGCACATGGCCTCCACTTTTGGCCTGGTTTTGGGGCATTTTGGGTGTTTTCTGTCCTTTCTTTTGTCACTTTTCACAGTTTTTTCGCCTTTTTTTCACCAATTTTTGCCATTTTTTCACCGATTTTCGCAATTTTTTCCCGTTTTTCACTTTTTTCTCCCCATTTTAGCTGGACCAGACATGAGCAGGCCGATTTCCTGTGTTTGCTCTCACATTTGGGTGGTTTTGGGTGCTTTTGCCTATTTCTGGGTGGTTTTTCTCCATTCTTTCACCGATTTTCCCTGTTTTTTCACCGATTTTCCCCGTTTTTTCCCCGTTTTTTCCCCGTTTTCCCCCCGCTGCATTTGGGCTTTTTTGGGTGGTTTTTTCCCATTTTTTCACCGATTTTCCCTGTTTTTTCCCCGTTTTTTCCCCGTTTTTTCCCCGTTTTCCCCCCGCTGCAGCTGGACGCGGCGCGAGCAGGCCGATTTCCTGTGTCTGCTCTCACATTTGGGTGGTTTTGGGTGCTTTTGGTTATTTCTGGGTGGTTTCTGTCCGTTTTTTCACTGTTTTTCTCCATTTTTTCACCGATTTTCACCGTTTTTTCACCGATTTTCCCCGTTTTTTCCCATTTTTCCCATTTTCTCCCCGTTCCAGCTGGACCAGACATGCACACCCAGATTTCCTGCGCGTGGCCTCGCATTTGGGTGGTTTGGGTGGCTTTGCCTATTTCTGGGTGGTTTTTCTC
>NW_005065339.1:0-768 GCF_000277835.1 Geospiza fortis | reverse complement strand
AAAAAAAATTAACTGGTAAGCCCAACTGCAATGTTACACTACTTCAGTTTTCACCAAAGTCAACTGCAAGCTATGCATTAGTTGGCAAGCTATGCATGTATTCTGTAGCTATGGGATTATCTATATTCACTCCTGCTAATGGCAAATATGTCTTCATATTTTCAAACTCTAATAATGAAACTCAAATGAAACTATCTGGTTACAAAAATTTTATCCATGATGGAGAGAAATACACGTGTTTTCAGGTTATTCCTCATCAAAAGCCTAACTTCCCTGAAGATTAATTTCTACATTTATGGTAGTATTACTTTTGAGTGGTAACTGACTCAAGGACTAAACCCAAAGGTATAAACAAACTTCTGTAAGAAGTCTCACTCCACTGCATGGAAACCTTCAGCAATTTACACAGGAGACCTCAATTCAAGTCCCTACTGTTGGCAAAACAGTTAGAATTTCCTTATCCTATAATTTTATGTATTTCCTAAGGCACTTTAAAGTCTCATCATCCTGGGCTGCCTGTATAAATATGCACACTTTCAGAAAAAGACTCATGGCAGTGAGAAGTGGTGCTCATTTTGGATATACACCATGTGAGTAACAGCATCCTACACAGCCCACAAGCAGAGACAGGGGTCATTCACACACACAAGTTTTGTTGTCTCAAAAGTTGTGGCATAAAACTGCAAAGCTGTATTGCCAAACATGGATCAGGTGGAACTAGAATTGGAACATACCCTGCTTCAGAATGCATGATGACTTGGATCATTG
>NW_005065338.1:0-768 GCF_000277835.1 Geospiza fortis | reverse complement strand
AGCACACACACACCTTGGAGGACAGCACCAGGAGTAGTTCAGCTAACAGTAACAGCGCCCCTGCTTCAGCAGCAAGGGATGCCTGACCTAACCTGACCTAGTTAACCCCAATGCTTCTCAGTAGGATTAATGAACCTTTGAAGGGCTCTGGCAGCTCTCCTGCCCCTCATTCCAGAATAGCAGGGGCATGTAAAGCCTGATCAGCAGGTCCTACAGGGGCCAGGCCCTGAAACAGATTCATTGTGATTTCAAGTGATATGAGCCAGCTTTTGTGAAACACAAGGATTCATTTCTTTAAAATGCAATACCTGGTATAAAATAACTGAAACAGGCCTAGCTTATTGCTCTTCTAAGGACTCACCAACCCACCAGAGCGCTAAAGCATCCCATGCTGATTGCAGTCACTGTCAGTTCTGGGGGCAAGGTGAACCATCCTAATCCTTGTTACCTTAGAAGGTCAGAATTTGCTTTCCCATCTATGTTGCTGTTTTCCTCTTTTCTTTTAAGTTCTGTAACTCTGTTTAATAAGCTCCTTTTCATTCAAATGCACACTACAGCGCAGGTTGTGTTACACATCAGCTCACAATTTGTTACATTTCCAGATACCATCCAGGCACTCAATATCCTGGACAAATTGGCCGTTGCCACTTCTTCCAAAATCTGGTTGGAAAGGGCAACCATGTTCACAAAATCCAATCATATGGCAGTCACCTGGCACTATTATCCTTTTTGTACTTACTGGAAACACTTCTATTAGCAAAAAAACCC
>NW_005065337.1:0-768 GCF_000277835.1 Geospiza fortis | reverse complement strand
TAACCAGATCCAGAAGTTAAACCCACCCAATCAAGATCAAATCTCTTTTCAAAGCTTTTTTCAAGCCTTTCACAGATGCTCCCTCCAGCAGGGAGCACATCCCACTCAGCCCCAAGCCACGTACCCTTCCTGGCTGCTCCTCCTGCCAGAGGAGCAGCTGCAGCTCCAGCCCTGCGGCTTGTCCCCCTCTGTAACCTCCAGGAATGAAACAACCTTCCTCTGCAGGTGATCTCCAGAGCCATTCTGCAATGCTACAGAGACCACAGGCTCTGGGGGTGCACAACCCTCACAGGTGCATTTGTTTGCAACAGCACTACTGGTTTGACCCACAGGAGTTGTGAAACTTGCCTCTCCATGAGCAGTTTGAGGGCAGATCTCACACCCTGGTTTCTGCCATTAACACAAGTCTGGCACAAAGCAAATGCAGATGGAATGGGGAGTCCATGGGGAAATCCATGCCCTCTTAGGAGCAAAGGGCCACGGGCTTCTCTTGTTCTCAGAGCTCCAAAAACATGACTTGCACAGCTAAGTATCTTCCACAAAATAAAGAGAGAACTTGCAAACATGATCCAGACTAATTTCTGCTCCAGCCTCTCTGCAAACTATTTCACAGAGGCATGCCTGAGATCCTGGCTCCTCTTGCTTGCCCTTGGATGGAATATCTTGCTTCCACTCACACAGAACAATACAGAAACATTGCATACAAAAAACGAGTCAAGGGCTGCCAGTAACCAGCACTTGTCCCTGGAAAACAGCCCCACAGACACT
>NW_005065336.1:0-769 GCF_000277835.1 Geospiza fortis | reverse complement strand
TCCTTTTTTTAACTTTTTATTTCCAAATTATTTTTATTTTCATTTTAATTAATTTCTCCTAATTAATAATTAATAAATAATTTATATATTTTTTAAATTCCAATTTTTCCCTTTCCCTTTTTTAAATACCATTTAATTCCCTTTTTATTTTAAATGATTTTAATTTTTTATTCCTTTCTGTATTAATTAACCAATAATTTTAATTTCCTTTCTATTCCCAATTTTTCCCATTTTTCCCCCAAATTTTCCTCCACATTTTTCCTTTTTTTTCCCCAATTTTCCCTTTTTTTTTTAAATTTTCCCATTTTTCCTTTTTTTCCAGCCTCTCTCCCGATCCTTTTCCCGCCGGTGACGCCCTCAGGTAACGAAAAATTCCCAAAAACATCGGAATTTTGGGAAAAACTGGGAAAATCTCCTCCATCTTCTCCATTTTCACCTCCAAAAATTCAATTTTTGGTTCCATTTTTGGGCTTTTTTGTCCCAATCTGAGCCCAACCCAAGATGGGTCATGGTGGAACCTCTTCCAACCAAAAATAAATCAGAATTTGGGGAAAATACCCAGGAATTTGAGAAAAACTGGGAGGTTCTTCACCATCTCCCCCATCTCCATTTCCACCTCCAAAAAATTCAATTTTTGGTTCCATTTTTGGGCTTTTTTGTCCCAATCCAAGCCCAACCCAACCAGATCATGGTGGAACCTCTTCCATCCTTAAAAATCAGATTTTTTTGGGGAAAAAAAAAATCTCCTCCATCTCCTCCATTCCCACCT
>NW_005065335.1:0-769 GCF_000277835.1 Geospiza fortis | reverse complement strand
ACAGAATCACACAATGGTTTGGGTTGGGAGCAACCTTAAAGGGCAGGTATTTCCAACACTCCTGCCACATGTCTCTATATGGCGTAGGTACAATCACAAACACCATTCCATGTAACTCTTGGCCTTTTTTTCCAGCAGCTGGGCTGAGTTCATTAGTCATTGCATTTGGTAAGGGATGAGATTATCAAAAGCCCTTGACTCCAACAGTTCATTGCTGTAGCAACACCGAGCTAGAAATATCCCTGGAGGGTAACTGTGTACCTTCTCCCAAGCGACAGCATTCATTCTGGGAACAGCACAAAAGCTGCCTGGATAACCTGGGAAGTTGTGAAAGTGGCAGCATGATGCAACACAAGAAAAGGAACAGACAAAAGGGGACAAAAGGGAAGAGGGAATAGTTCCAGTCAGTTGGATGCTGCTATCCTGATTCCATCTCCTCATAACCTGCCTCTGTCAGGGAAGAAGAATCTCATGTGTCTTCAGTAGCTGCAGAATTAATCTTTTCTCTTGTGTGTGTCTTCTGTTTTTAAGGTAAAGGTGGAGTTGCAGGTTCTCCTTCCTCATATGTACCCTCAGGTGGCTCCTCAGCTTTTTGCCAGATCAGATGCTCTGCACAGACAGCAACAGTTGGAGCTCAATACTCGTCTCAGGTCTCACATCAGCTCTCTGGATCCAGGAGATCTGTGTGTATGTGAGGCTGTGCAGTGGGTGAAGGACAACTCCCTGCCCTTCTTGGAAAACTGTCAGATCTCGTCTGAGTGTGCTGCTA
>NW_005065334.1:0-769 GCF_000277835.1 Geospiza fortis | reverse complement strand
CAGCAGCACCCGCACGCACTCCACGCTGCCCGAGGCGCACGCGTCGCACAGCGGCGTGCTGCCGTCGATGTTCCGCGCGTCCACCTGCCGGACAGACGGACACAGCGGCGAAAAACGGGTTAGAAACGGGGGGAAAACAGGTTAAATCCAGGAAAAAACAGGCTAAATCCAGGAAAAAACAGGTTAAAAGTAGGAAAAAAAAGGTTAAAAGCAGGTTAAAAGCAGGGGAAAGCAGGTTAAAAGCAGGTTAAAAGCAGGGAAAAGCAAGTTAAAAGTAGGAAAAAACAGATTAAAAGCAGGTTAAAAGCAGGGAAAAGCAAGTTAAAAGTAGGAAAAAACAGATTAAAAGCAGGTTAAAAGCAGGGGAAAGCAGGTTAAAAGCAGGGGAAAGCAGGTTAAAAGCAGGGGAAAGCAGGTTAAAAGCAGGTTAAAAGGAGGGAAAAACAGGTTAAAAACAGGAGGAAGTAGGGAAAAGCAGAGGAAAGCAGGTTAAAAGCAGGTTAAAAGGAGGGAAAAACAGGTTAAAAACAGGAGGAAGTAGGGAAAAGCAGAGGAAAGCAGGTTAAAAGCAGGTTAAAAGGAGGGAAAAACAGGTTAAAAACAGGAGGAAGTAGGGAAAAGCAGAGGAAAGCAGGTTAAAAGCAGGTTAAAAGGAGGGAAAAACAGGTTAAAAACAGGAGGAAGTAGGGAAAAGCAGAGGAAAGCAGGTTAAAAGCAAGGGAAAGCAGGAAAAATCAGGTTCAAAGCAGGGGAAAGCAGGTTAAAAGCA
>NW_005065333.1:0-769 GCF_000277835.1 Geospiza fortis | reverse complement strand
TTGGGAATTTTTTTTCAGAAATTGAATTTATACCAAAAATTTTATATAAAAAATTAAATGTTTGTGCAAAAAAATTACATTTTTGTAGCAAAATATAGGTGTTTTATATCAAGGTTTTATGTATAAAAAGTAACTTTTTGTGCCAAAAAAATTGGCAAATTTGTATAAAAAAATTATATCCACATCAAAAATTATATTAAAAAATTTTTGTGCAAAGTAATGGGAATTTTATATCAAAAATGAACATTTTGTGGAAAAAATGAAAGTTTTGGACCAAAAAATGGGAATTTTATATCAAAACTTTGGTATACAATAGTAAGTTTTTGTGGCAAAAAATAGGACATTTAGAAAAAAAATTGCATTTTTGCCCCAAAACCTGGGGACTTTGTATCAGAACTTTGTTTTGTGCCAAAAAATGGAATTTTTATACGAAAAAATACGAATTTTATATCAAACATGAAAGTTTTGTGCCAAAAAAGAAAAATTTTTTGACCAAAAAAATGGGAATTTTCTATCAAAAAGTTCAATTTTTACACAAAAAACCCTGAAATTTTCGGATCAAAACACGGGAGTTTTATACCACAAATGAAATTTTATAGCAAAAATTCAATTCATGCTTAAAATTTTATGCAAGAAATTAAAATTCTGTGGAAAAAAAGAAATTTTTGTACCAAAGCCCAGGAATTTTATATCAAAAATGAAATTGATAGCAAAAATTTTAAATAAAAAAATTAAAATTTTGTGGGAAAAAATGGGAAGTTTATTTCTA
>NW_005065332.1:0-769 GCF_000277835.1 Geospiza fortis | reverse complement strand
AAGGTCAATTAGAAGTGGTGGAATGGAGTTTCATCTGTCCTGCATTTCCACACTGGATGTACCATGAAGTACAAGCAGCCAAAGGACACCTCTAGACTGCTTTAGGAAAGGAAGTGCATGGGGATTTTGTAATGATCGCACAGGATGTTTTACACATTTTTTACGCTTAGAAGTGGCATAGACCATCTCTATGGAAAGAAATCAAACCCAAAAACACCTGTTTAACCAGAAAACCTCACCTAAACAAAACAGGCCAGAAGTGAGACAAATCCTAAGTAATAGGACTGGACCAAACCTCAGAATATTTTCAAAAGCAACCAGAATTTCCCAAAGCCATATGAACACCACAAGCAGCTCATAGCAGAGACTAACAACCTGCCTCGAGCAATAGAGAGTGCAAAACATGAAAAGAGCAATGAAGCCTTACAGCATCATCAAAACAGGAATTCTGGAGGTTTAGTGAATAAAAAGGCACTGGTGACTGAGGTAACTGCCAATGCAACTTCATTTAAATAATTTTGGACTGGGAGCTGTTACACTCTTGGATGGTTTTTCAAAGGTTTCCTAATTTGGGCTGACATTTCTTGCATCTCCAATAGCATTTACATGACTAATAACTTGGCCGAAGCGACAAGTTTTCTGCCTGTGAATCATAAAATGAATATAGTTGAAAAGGGAAGATAAACAGCTAAATTGAGACAACTCTGGAAACATAAGCTTCTTTAACCAAATGGATGTACAATTTAAAGTAGTATTAAAAAAAAAAAAC
>NW_005065331.1:0-769 GCF_000277835.1 Geospiza fortis | reverse complement strand
TCTGCTTCCCTGAGGAGAGCCCAGGCGAGCTCAGAGCCCCAAGGTCCCTCTGTCCCACAGCGAGTGAGCCCAGAGCCCCCAGCAGTGCCGGGGCTGGAGCCAGAGCCCCGCGCAGCCCTGCCTGGGGCCGCTGCCACCCAGGACAGCCAAGGCTGGCAAAGGCCAGAGCTGGGCTTTGGCAGTGCCAGCCCCTGGGAAGGGCTCAAGGACAGCACAAGGTCAGCCCTGCAGCCATCGGTCCCTGCGGGGACACAGAGCTGTGCTTGGAAGAACATTTGAACAATCCCACAATCTAATCCCGTTCTTTATCTGCCCTTGCAGTACCAGGACGTGGCACAGCCCCACGGCAGTGACCCCTGCAGCTGGAGAGCCCAGGCCCCTTGTGCTGGTGTCAGGTTTGGTGACACTGCTCCCTGCCAAGTTTCGTAATGTTTGTCCATCCCTGTCGGTCCCACGTTGGCAGCAGAGAGGAGCAGGGTATAAAAGAGGGAGAGAGCCCGAGCACATCAGTCTGGTCCAGGATGGCCAAGCTCACTGTGCTCACCGGTGAGTGCTGCTGGGCTGGAGCTCTGTGCCCTCCTGAGCAGGGCTGGGGGCTCTGGCACTGCTGCTCTGCTGCCTGCACGGGGGGTGGAGGGATAAAAACGCTGCTCTCTCTTTCCTGTCAAAGATTTCTCAATTTCCTTTGGGGAGGGAAATTTCTCTTCTTTAGCGCTGCTGGGGCTGGGGATCTGCTCTGCTTTGAGCATGGACAGAGTTCATTGCAGGC
>NW_005065330.1:0-769 GCF_000277835.1 Geospiza fortis | reverse complement strand
GGGGGAAATTTCAGTGAAATTTGGGTGAAAAATGGGCAAAATTTGAGTGAAATTTGCGGAAAATTCAGGGAGAATTTGGGTAAAAATTGGGTGAAAAATGGGTGAAATTTGGGTAAAAGTTGGGTGAAAAATGAGGGAAATTTAGGTAAAAGTTGGGTGAAAAATGGGGGAAATTTGGGGGAATTTGGGTAAAAAATGGGCGAAATTTTAATGACTTTTGGGGGAAATTCGGGGGAATTTGGATAAAAGTTGTGTGAAAAATGGGCAAAATTTGGGGGAATTCAGGTAAAAATTGGGTGAAAAATGCATGAAATTTGAGTGAAATTTGGGGGGAATTTGAGTAAAAATTGGGTGAAAAATGGGCGAAATTTCAGTGAAATTTGGGGGAAATTTGGGGGAATTTCGGTAAAAAATCGGGTGAAATTTGGGGAAATTCAGGTGAAATTTGAGTGAAATTTCAGTGAAATTCGGTGAAAAGTGGGGAAAGTTCAGGGGAATTTTGGGAAAATTTGGTGAAATTCAGGTGAAATTTGGGGAAAATTTGGCTAAAATTCCAGGAAAATTGAGTGAAATTCCGGTGAAATTTGGGAAAATTTCAGGTAAAACTCTGGGGAAATTTGGTGAAAATTCAGGTGAAATTCAGGAGAAATTTGGGTGAAATTAGGGAAAATTTCAGGTAAAATGCTGGGAAAATTTGAGGAAAATTCAGGTGAAATTTGAGTAAAATTCGGTGAAAAGTGGGGAAATTCAGGTGAAATTTGGGTGAAAT
>NW_005065329.1:0-769 GCF_000277835.1 Geospiza fortis | reverse complement strand
GTGCAGTGTTTGAGGTTAGCTGGAGACCTAATTTAATTAGAAATTTCTCCTATTAGAGCAAATTCTATAGAGAATAAGCAACAAGGAAGGATCTTTCACCAGGTTAGAATCTGACTCCATTTGCCAGGCACTTACCTTTGTGAACAAAGTGAACCATGAAGGGGCTCTGAAACATCTGATCTAGCCAAAGAATACTGGCTGGAGAGCAGGGAAACATGTGCCATGGATTATAGAGGAAGTTCTTCTAGACTTTAGGTCTCGAAATATAGGTTTAACCTTAGAAAGTCAAGGTCTGTACAAAAAATACATGAAAATTACTTTTACTTGTACAGATTCTGGACTTAACCCTACTGAACTGGCAGCTTAAGTTAGGACATCCTCCCTGCCAAAACAGCTGCTAATGTTCTTCACTTTTCCCCTTCCTGATGAACAAGGTAGGTTTCTTTCCCAAAAAACAACCCCAACATTGTAGAGGATGATATGGATTGACTCTGACAATTGAGCTAGGCTTTGCTCAGTTAGGTAAATGGAGGTAAATCCTTAACATCCCACCCTAATTTTTGAATCTATTGGAGGACTTATGATTTCTTGTGCCAGCCAGTATTACACTTCAATGGCTTCAACACCTAGGCAACAGTTTTCCTATCTATGCTTTTTTATTTGGTTGGTTTTGTTTTGTACAGCTGCTAAAGCCTTACCTAAAATCTTTACCTAAGGTGATAAAGAGTGAAAGGACAAGTTTTAAAAGATACTTAAATAAGATCAAAGA
>NW_005065328.1:0-769 GCF_000277835.1 Geospiza fortis | reverse complement strand
GAGCATAAGGAAATGGTGGGGTTTTTTTTATTATTTGCAGTGCTTTCTTGGTGCATGAAACATATCTACTCTGCTCTCAGTGAATTGTAAAAAAATGTGGAAATATGCTGCTAAATACATGTTTTATCTTTATTTCTTTAAGTCACAAGAGTTTTACCCTCTATAGAGAGGTTACCTTTAATTTTCAGTAGTTTTTCAGTTTCCCATTTTGTTTTGTCCTTCATATAGTGTGATATGCTGAGACAGAGTGAATACTCAATGGCTATATCTGCAGTCCAAATGAAACAGTATTGAAAAAATTTTGATTCAAGGGATGGAAATCTGCAAGGTAAGGTGCATCTTGCAATGCTTTCTCATAAAGAAGAATAATGTCTTTAAAGGAAAGCTTTCTAATCTCGGAAGAGGTAGCTAATTGTCATTAAAGGGTATAGTGTAGTGCTTTGCTTAATCACCACTGACGTTACTGATGATTTGAATGTGCTTCTCCCAAAAAATGTTCCCCAGTTAACACAAAATAGCCATGGTGTTATTTTTCCTGTGAGATAAACAACTGAGAGCAATGGTGGAAGGAGATATGATACTGTTTGCTACAATAAATCAACTGTATTGATTAAAAAAAGCTGAGCAGTTTAACTGGCTTTGTAGATGTAGGCACAGCTTATTTATATTTCTTAGTATCTAAAAGAATATTCCTGTGATCAACACATGGATGGCATCACATCTGAGTTAGAGATAGTGCAAAACAGTGTCCCCAGCCCCCATACATAAG
>NW_005065327.1:0-769 GCF_000277835.1 Geospiza fortis | reverse complement strand
CCAGCTCCTTGTACACCCCCAGCCTCCCCTCTGCTGGGGTGGGGTAAGAAGCAAAAAGGGCCTTAATGCTGCAAGCACTGTGCATCAGGAACATAACTATCTCTACATTATTCTGAAAGAAATAGAAACATTTATATGCTTTTATACTATGCTGCTCTCGTATATTTTTGCTCTCGGTGCTGAAATAAAAGTACTCCAGGCAAACAAAATTAAGGAGATGATTATTTTGTTGTTTCAAGTTTCATGACTACATCTCTGGTGTAGAAGCCAAAATGTTTCAAGTCTCTTTGGATGCATAAAAGGCCCTAAATACATTTCCCATGCAAGTCACACCTTCTATCACAGGTTTTCCATTACTTAAAAAGGGTAAATGAAAACAGGAGATACATTTGTAATTTACTGTAGTTCAAAAATTGGAAGTACAAACTGGCATGTTTGAGCAAACAGAACAAAACCAGTCTGAAGGACAGTGGACTTAAATTGTTCCTAAATGCCTTCTGAAACACTATTCTTCTGAGGTAAGAAACAGGAAACAGTAAGAATTAAATATTTTAGCCATGCCCTTCCTGAGTTATTGTAGCAGTAATTAATGCCATGGTATTACAGTATCATCTTGTAGTCAGCTAAGCAGCAACAACTAGAGTTGAATCATCACAGCACGAGTGAGCTACAGGAGATTAACACTTTTACAAGTGGCAATGTTCAGTTCAACTTAACTCTTCAGTCCTGAAAATATCATTCACTCCTGTGTGACAACACAGAATCAAAG
>NW_005065326.1:0-769 GCF_000277835.1 Geospiza fortis | reverse complement strand
CCCCCAAAATCATGGATCCCCCTCCAATTCCAAGGGATCCTCCCAGACTTATGGGGTCCCCCCACCATGGGCTCCCACGACCCACTGTGGGTCCCCCAAAACCACCGGGGCCCTCCTAAACCCACGGGTCACCCCAATTCCAGGGCCCCCAAAGTCATGGACACCCCAAACCCATGGGGTCCCCCCCAGACCCATGGGAACCCCCACTTTGGGAGGACCCCAAAATTCACAAATCTGATTTTTCTCCCAAACTTTATTGATTTGTCCCAAACTCGTTTACAACAAAGCCTTGGGGGGTTGGGGCGCTCCCCAGGGACTTTTGGGGACCCCCCCGGTTTTGGGGACCCCCATTTGGGGACAAAGGTCGGGGGGCTTCCATCTGGGGGAGGTTAAAACAGGGGAGTCACTGCCCGGGGACACCCCCAGACCCCAGAAATGAGGGTCGCAGCCCTGGGAACCCCAAAACCCCCAGAGCAGGGGGTGACAGCCCTGGGGAAACCCAAACACCACCCGGGGACTCCCCAGAACCCCAAAACCCCAAAACCCGGGGTCCCAGCCCCAGGACCCCCCAAAGCCCCTGGGGTTCAGGGGTATTTCAGGTTTGGGGATTCAGGCTTTATGGGGTGCTTTATGGGATGTGGGGGTCCAGCTGTGCATTTTGAGATCCATCTGTGCAGTTTTGGGGTTCAGGTGTCTATTTTGAGGTCCATCTGTGCAGTTTTGCGCCCCCCCCGGTTCTCTGGGGTCAGGTCTTGGCAGCTCCTCGAAG
>NW_005065325.1:0-769 GCF_000277835.1 Geospiza fortis | reverse complement strand
AGTAAAAAGTGAACTAGGTATTCTTTGTTTTCCCCATGGGAGCTTTAGGATATGGTATGAATTAAGCTTATACATAGTCAGGGATATAAAAGGACATACTGAGACATGTAAAATACCTTGAGGTAAAACATTTGGATCACTGTAGGGACTGGATTCATACACAAGTGTATATTAAACATATATGTATAAAATAAGGGAAAATAATTTTAAGAATGTGTTTGATCTCTATGGTATGGCAAGGGAAATGATGGTGTGTCTGAGCTTCAGGTCAATGTATTGGTAACCACAGTATGGTATCCTAGAAATTCTGCTTTTGAGTATCAGATAGTGCTTTTGCCATAACCTCTGTGCACACCTGCACAACTGGGAGAAAAATATGAGGACTGGATGTCACAGTGATATTGGGTAGTATGGTGACAACACCTAATTATGTTTCAGTCAGAATGCCTCCTTTCCTCTAAAATATCCTCTAAATTCTAAGACAGTGAGCATCACCTTCTGCTTCTCCTATTTTGTTCATGTCAACTTCTAGCTAGCTGACCCTGGCCAAAATAAAAAGTAATCCTTGAACATAGAAACTAGAGGACTGGATGATTTCACCATCACTAACCATCACAGACTCATCCTAAGAAACATCTTCTGTTAACTGATTGTGTTGCTGTTCATCAAGGGAAAGAAAAACCCATAGAATTAAGAGCATAAATGGAAGAAGAAAGACCCAGTTATTCTCTTGACATATCCACCATAGTAGTAATCAGACCCGAGAAAG
>NW_005065324.1:0-769 GCF_000277835.1 Geospiza fortis | reverse complement strand
GTTGTATTTATGGTAGCCTGTTTAGGCAGTCACTGGCTTTTTTTTACTCCCCACACTCCTGCAACAAGCAGAAACTTTGTTATCCATAAGGTTCAGTGTAAATCAAATGAAAAGATGATACAGTTCATTGTAGAAATAGTGTATGCCACAGCTGGTCACAACTTGTTGGGAAGATGTAAAACTGTAAGATCATTTTCCTTGCTAAAAAAAGAGGTTTCTTTGGATTTGCCTTTTTAATTTTTTGTGGGTTTGTTTGTTTAAATGGATATAAACAATAAAGTGAATCCTAGACAGTGAACACAACATTGCACTTCTGCTCTCTAATGCAGACTGTAATCCTACATGGTGGTACCAGTCCTATACATCTCTGTCCTTTTAATGACAGAGGCCTAACTCACCTAAATCAGCTCTGCTACCATCACTATTCACCAGCAGTTCTCCAAGAAGGCAAACCAAAGGAGGGAAAGGATTGGGATGGCCAGTGATAAAACAGGTATAGCACACTCCCAGCCACGCTAAAAAAATCCAAATTGTCTCTTATAGAGGCACTAAAATGAGAAACAGTCTATCTGGTATAAAGACGTGTATGTAGGAATACATTAAGGCAGCGGATCCATCCAAAACATCACTTCAAGTTGCTTTCAGTTTTATACAACTTCAATAACCCCATTTATTTCAAGAACACAACAAACCCATAGTTAAGCACATATATAAGGAGTTTGCTGGATCAAGACCCAGAAAAAGAGAATAGCATTTTAACACCACCTAA
>NW_005065323.1:0-770 GCF_000277835.1 Geospiza fortis | reverse complement strand
TGATTTTGCTTCACTGTGTGGTAACTTTAGTGGCATAGTGCCTAAGCACCTTGGTGAAAAAAATGATGAGATCACACATTAGGTACTGGTTTTACTGCCAAAGCAGTCACAAGGGAATCCACATCGACCAGTTAAGGAGACCCTTGTTGAATCATAAATTTATATTCCCAATGATCATCCTTTTTTAAGGCTACAGCTGCTTTTCCAGTTTTCCCTGATCCACCTGTAAAAACTGTTGTACCTTCCACTGGAACAGGAGAACAAATTTGTTTCCCCTGAAAAGGAATATTCTTAGTCAAAGTCAAAATAGGATGAGAAGGTAAGTGATGTGTTATCTGGCCTGTAAAATAAGATAAAGCAGATTGCAATTCATTATTATTTTGAGAACACCATTCAAAATACTATTATTATACAAATATCACAATAGTTACAAGATCATGGCCTAAGATTTTATGACATCTGTGACCCTTGATAA
This sequence comes from Geospiza fortis, assembly GCF_000277835.1. Classification (NCBI taxonomy): domain Eukaryota; kingdom Metazoa; phylum Chordata; class Aves; order Passeriformes; family Thraupidae; genus Geospiza; species Geospiza fortis. Next base: position 295 of record NW_005065323.1, on the reverse strand, counting down.
TGATATCTGCAAAAAACTCATAAAGTCCTGAAGATGTTTTTCAGGATCTGAAAGATAAATATGTCCATTCCAAAATATACAATTTATCTTCCCAGTCATCATTCCATTGACACAATATTCCACATGGTATTTCTGTTCTTTCAAAATAAATAATTGCACACCAACAAAAATATTTATCCTGTTAACAAGTTTGCATGTCAAAGCTCTTCATTGCTGTCGTAGTTTGAAGAAGTAAGTTTTCTGAGAATGCAGTAGTCAGGTCAATTAAGTGTTCAGATTTTAACTGGCACCTGCT
>NW_005065322.1:0-770 GCF_000277835.1 Geospiza fortis | reverse complement strand
TTTTTTTTAGCGTTCCCAAGTTAATCAGCCTCCTTGAGATAGGTATCTTTTCTCTTGACACCTATCAGCATGTCTTAGACCTGGCACAGCAGGATTTGAACTGTTGACACTGCTTATTGCAGAGATATAAATTGCTATTGCATTGCCTTCACCATGGTGCATGGTCTGTGTCAATTGTCTCTCTCAAAGGCAGCCATTTCTGAAGCAGTGTCTCGTATTGCAGCTTTGCCTTCAGTGAGAAAAATCACTTTTCTGCAATGAGAAACATGATTTCTTCCCTAATCTCTGACTAAAGATCAGTGAACCTTTGAAAGATACCTTTCTGCTGTCTTCTAGTGAAATTATTAATTTTCTTGTTCTGCATGACTGACAGATATCTATCAATTCCAGGCCTTTAATGTTGCAGTACAAACCTGTGCTGCCTGTGTTTAAGGAATGATTCTTCATTTGCAGGAGCAGTACCAGGCAGTTACCCTCTGTGAACTGGCATACAGATGTGGGTTGTATGCAGTCCAAGTGCATCAGCAGGACAGGTGTGCAAAAATTGTTCCATTTTATGATGGACGTTCCTCACAAAGGTTTGATGGTGGGAGACAGTTTTCTATTGTTTAACTTCACTAGTTTCTAATGCACTGTGCTGCTAAGCTTTTCTGCTCCGCTAGCTTGGGGCATTGGTTGCTAAAGTGCCAGCTTTCCAAAATTACCCAAATGTACCAAGTGTTTGACTCTTATAAAAAGATAAATACGTTCTTTTGCCAGCAGATTTCTTT
>NW_005065321.1:0-770 GCF_000277835.1 Geospiza fortis | reverse complement strand
GGGCCCTTCCAACCCAAACAATTCTGTCACTCTGATAAGCTTGGAAATAAAGGAGTGGAGGTGGGAAGGGCAGAGAGAAAAGAGAGCTTGAATAGCACAGGGAAGCAAAGAGGATTATGGATTAGCACTTTTCCATGCTCTCATTTTATCTGGAAGTCATGCTTTAAAAGTTCTTCTTTACTTGTGCCAGCGGTATGTGTAAACCACTAGGTAGCAGGCAACTACTAAAAAGCAGTAACTCATTAGACTGGACATGCTACTCCACGACAAGAAGAAAATGTTACTGGACCCTTTTAAGAGAAAACCACTATTGAAATGAGTTTGCCAGTAGCACTTGCAAGGATCAGAAAGATTCTTGGTGCAGTTTGCCAGGGCCTTTTTCAGCAGTTCTTCATAGAAAACTGTTTATTTTTACAGTGTACTGAAGAGTCCTACTTGGCTTTCAAGCCACTGAGAGATGAAGTATCTGTCCCAGTGGGCTTACAGAATAACTACAAACAGTGACATTCTCAGATGTCCTCATACTTGTGTCCATGTGTTCTGTTCCGTGTGTGTGAGAGTATTTTCAACTCTGCCAAAGTGTAACCACACAAATTCTATTGGACAGAAAGGGAGTTTTGTATCTGAATTCTGCCTGGGGGTTTGGAAGCACTGAGCTTAAACTAACAGTGTGTATAAACAGTTTGTTTTTTGATTGACATGACCTAAGCCATTATGCTCACAATACCTGGTCTCCATGAGTGAAGGGAAGGGCTTGGGAAGGAAAAGAG
>NW_005065320.1:0-770 GCF_000277835.1 Geospiza fortis | reverse complement strand
ACAGCAGGGGACTTTCAGTATTAATCAGAACAAATGCACTTTCTATTGAGTGCCCACAGCAAATGCGATAGAAGGATTAGAAAGGAGATAAAGGAGAGAGAGAGAGAAAGAAAAAGAAGGGGGAAAATAGCTATCAGTGGAGAGATGAAATCCTCATGGCTTCGCCAATAGATTCGTCTTGTCACATCAGGGAGAATCTCAAAGTCTTTGGTTAACTCAGAGGTCTTTTATAGTCGAGGGAACAGGTACAGGACAGTGGAGAATAAGTCCATTGAGAACAAGTACAGACAGTCCAGTTCCGAACAGGACAAACCAGTCCCAGCAGTGAGCGGAGCCCATTGTTTCAGGACTGGTTCCCGTGGGAAACTAGTCTTGGTCCAGCAAACACACCCGCAGGCAACACTTGGCAGACATCCCGATTCAGTCAGGCCAGCGCCCCTGTGTTAGAATTTTAAGGGTCTCAGTCTCAGTCCTTGGGAGGGGACTTCAATCTCAGTCCTTGATGGCAGTCATGAGGCAGATGAGGGATCTTCTGTGGAGAATCACCAAAGTTACCTCAGAAAGTTACTTTTTATATTTTTTCTCTAAAGGGAGTGGCATCTGGCCAAGAGGTGGGGAAATTCATGGGCTATTGTGATGAGCGGGGATCGTGAAGCAGGTGTAAGTGTACAGAGCAGGCCGCTACTTGCCAGGCCCTGCTCAAAGCAGTGTACCATGGCAGCACAGCAAGCATACCTGCAAAAAATCACTTGGCAAGCATCCACCTCAAC
>NW_005065319.1:0-770 GCF_000277835.1 Geospiza fortis | reverse complement strand
AAAAAAAATCACAGTCCCCCCACCCCTCTCTGCTGTGGTGCAATTATTTTAGAGAAAATGCCCCCGTGCAAAAGCAATGTGTGTTTTAATATGTGGGTGAAAACTGGACTGTTCTGCTGTAATGAGGATGAAGACCTTGAAAGTCACACTCCTTACCTCTTGGCAGGTTTCTCTGCATACTGAATAACTGCAATCTGGAAAATCTAGGATGGATATAATGTTTCTATTGCACCTATGTGCATCAAAATCTGTTTTAAATTGAAAAGAGTGTTCCAGATCAGCAGAGGGATCTTTTTCTGGAATCTCCCCTTTCATACTGGGCTGTGTTTTCTGTGTAGAACAGAAAGGAATGAGTGTGTGACCTCCATGCAACTGGATGCATGCAGAGTCTCAGAGGTAAGAGACAGTGATATCTGCTTCCTTCCAGTCTTCAGGAACCTTCTCCATTTGTCATGACCTTTCAGAGACAGTCAAAAGTAGATTTGCAATGGTACTGGCCAGCGCCATCAGCACTGGTGTATACATCCTACCAGGTTCCATAGGCTTAAGCAAGTCCTATTGATCTAATTCATCCTTAACCTGATCCTTCTCCAAAAATAATAATTCCAATCTTTCCCCCCAGAAGACTGGTTTTACCACTACAGACAAGGACAAAGAAGGCATGGTCTTGTAGAACACCTCATCAACTCCTTGATCATCAGCGTTAAGAAGTTTTCATCAATATACATGAGAAACCTTTCATATTTTTTTGTTTTTGTTTTGTTTTTGTT
>NW_005065318.1:0-770 GCF_000277835.1 Geospiza fortis | reverse complement strand
GATAATTGTGATAGGAAATGCAGATTTGGTAGCCTGAAAGTCAGATAATGCTATCCTTTTGTCTTCTCTATTGAGCAATTCTAGAAAAAGCCAAAGAGCCTTCGAGCTATAATACTGGTGTTCGTGCAAAAAACATACTTGCCATTCATGGCAGTGACTTTCTGCTATAAACAATGCACTGTGTTAAGCTAAACTTCAAATAGGAAAATGAGGCTTTTTGATACAGTTTTAGAAAGAAAGTAAATTTGTTGTTGTTGTTTGTAGTGTTTCAGTCACCTCTAGGATGTTGAAGGCATGATTTATGTGAGGAAATTGTTTTTAAGAAAAGCAACACCCACCCCCTCAAAAAAAACCCAACAAAATCCCAAACCAAAATACAAGATTTATCCTTGTAAGAGGTTTCTGTGAAAATGTGGCTCTTGTCCAGTTGCTGCCAATGCAAGTTGTAACAGTGTAATGTGGGAGTCTAGTGTTTATATGTTGCATTCCTGAGATTTAGTCAAAATAAGCCTGCAGGGGCTGCAGTAGCATTTCTGTGCTTTATCAGGCTGTGTCTTAGCAAATGAAGGAGGGAGTTGTTAAAGGTTTGTTTCTGTCGGATTTGTTTCTGTTATAAATATTCCCAAGGTTCAGTTTAACACCTTTTGTTTTTAGTCTGAGCTTTGTTGTAGTTATTCTTTCTTTTCTCCCTCTCCAAATGTACATATCTCAGCTACAAATTACATGCCTGGAGGTTGTAGAACTGTCAGTCCTGCAGTTATTTTTTTTTT
>NW_005065317.1:0-770 GCF_000277835.1 Geospiza fortis | reverse complement strand
AAAGTATTTTTGAAATGAACATCTTATCAGATCAGAAAAGCTGGTAATATTGGCAGATCAGCACAAGTTGGTTATGTCAATCTGACATTTGATCACAAGTGATGTACTTTTGGTAAGAAAGAAAGTCAAAGTGAAGGACATCACAACTTTCATAGGCAGTGTTCCAAACTCAGAAAGATGGTATTTTACAAACATTTTCTCTTTCCATTTCAAGTACCAATTCTGCTCTTAGGTCCTCACAAAATGAATTCTGTACTTGCCTCAATCTCTTTCCTGGATCCACACATTTGACTCTGTTAGCTATGGAGTAGCTGGCACAAGAGAAATTTGGGGCTTTTTTCCAAGACATTGCTGTAAAGAATTTTGTATCCAAGCTGTTGGGTTGACTGCAAAACTTTTCCTAATGCATTATTTTAATGATCTGTGATTTAATTATTTTTAAGAAAATCTTGTCTTTTATTCTAATCATCACTGGTTAAACTTTCATATCTGATATCAATATGTGTTGATTGATAAATGAGAGAGCCTCTTTCCAGACAAGAATTTCACCATTGTTTTCTTGTACTACAGTCAAGTTTCCTCTGCTGGTACACTCTGCATTTTGCTAGGCAGCTGCCCTTGAAGGGTATTATATACCTGTAAAATACAGATCATCACTTTTTCTGTGCCTGCTTATGTCCTATGCCCTGCTTATCTCAGCTTCAGACCAAGTACCTGTGCTGTGGAATAGGTCAGACAAGTTAATATATTAGGCAAAGCAGTCAGGCTCT
>NW_005065316.1:268-770 GCF_000277835.1 Geospiza fortis | reverse complement strand
TTGGGGGTTTTTATAAGTTCAATACGTGCCATGGTACGCTGGTTCTCAAAATCTACGTATTGTAATGCCTCCCTCCTCCCCAGATTCTCCCTGCCTGGTAAGGAGAAATGCAGTTTTGCCTTAGGCGGGGTTTTACCAACACAATTGGGGGTTTTTATAAGTTCAATACGTGCCATGGTACGCTGGTTCTCAAAATCTACGTATTGTAATGCCTCCCTCCTCCCCAGATTCTCCCTGCCTGGTAAGGAGAAATGCAGTTTTGCCTTAGGCGGGGTTTTACCAACACAAAAGGAGGGCGATCTACCTGCCCTGGCTGGGGTGGTTAAGTGATACAAAGAGAATTATTAACTCTAACGACTTGTAATTAACATAACAAGTAACCCTGCCCAGCAGCTCTGCCTCAGCAGCTCTGCTTTATAGATGCTGTAACTCAGTTTTTTTCTACTGATGTAAAATTTAACAAAATTCAGTTCATAACATGGGACATCTGTGACCCCCCCCC
>NW_005065316.1:0-217 GCF_000277835.1 Geospiza fortis | reverse complement strand
CTGGCGACACCTGGCCCCCGCTGCCGCACCTGGATCCGAACGGACGCAGCCCCAGCCCCGCCCCCTTTGGGGCTTTTCTTCTTTTTGGGTTTTTTATTTTTTCCCCTTTTTTCCATCTTTTCCCCACTTTTTTACTTTTTGTTTTTACGCCTGTTTTTTGCCATCCTGTGTTTTATCAGGGGAAGGGGGGGAGGAGCTCAAATCCCCCCTCCCCAAA
>NW_005065315.1:0-770 GCF_000277835.1 Geospiza fortis | reverse complement strand
TCTGTGTCTGGGGACACCCTGTCCTTGGCCGAGAACACTCTGCCATGGTTGGGGACACCCTGTCCATGGCTGGGGACATCTTGTCCTTGCCTGGGGACACCCTGTCCATGGTTGGGGATGCCCTGCTCATGTCTAGGGACACCTTGTCCATGGCTGGGGACACCCTGTCTGTGTCTGGGGGACACGGGGACACCCTGTCTGTGTCTGGGGACACTCTGTCTGTGTCTGGGGACACCCGGTCCCTGTCTGGGGACACCCTGCCCTTGGCCAGGGACACCCTGCCATGGTTGGGGACACCCTGTCCATGGCTGGGGACATCTTGTCCTTGCCTGGGGACACTCTGTCCATGGCTGGGGACACCTTGTCTGTGTCTGGGGACACCCCGGTCCCTGTCTGGGGACACCCTGCCCTTGGCCAGGGACACCCTGCCATGGTTGGGGACACCCTGTCCATTTCTGGGGACACCCTGTCCCTGTCTGGGGACATTCCCTGGGGGCAGGGGACATCCTGGGCGGGGTTGCCACCCCTCTGTGCCCCCTCTGGAATGAGGCTGCGATGGGGATTTTGTGTCCCCTCAAGGCTCTGTCCCTGTGACAGTGACAGCCACGGCTGTGGTGGCACCACGGGGCCACCAGGCCGGGCCTGATCCCGGATCCACATCCCATTCCCACACTGGGGATTCCTGGAAGGGACCCCCGAGAGCGCAGGGGACCCCAGGGCTGTCCCCAGGGCTGTCCTAGTGATGTCCCCAGGGCTGTCCCCAGGGCTGT
>NW_005065314.1:0-770 GCF_000277835.1 Geospiza fortis | reverse complement strand
CCCAGAAGACCGGAGACCAGAGAGCCGCATTCCAAAGAAGGACTGTTATCAGTTTGATTAGCATTTGAAGGGAGATTTGTGAAATGCTGGATGTGTGAGCTATCTCTGTTAGCTTTCTCTACCATCTTAATTATAATATGAAACAAAGGCATATACGGAGTTACAGAGAAATCTTGGTCAGTTTGCAAATTATATATCGTGGTCCCAACTTTGTCCCAAAAGAAGTCTTTAGTGATAATGTCTGTGTTAGTATCTGGAAACTGAGAAAGAATCCATTTTATAAATTTTTTTTAGGCTATTTTTAGAAAGTTTACCTTTAGAGAAAGCAAAGATGTTAGAAGATAAGATTTCTAGGATTAGTAAATATAAAACTCTCTCATTCTGGGATCGTTTCAAAGTAGTATGTTTTGACCCCATTTTATCCCTTCCCTTCCAGCAGACAAAAACGAGAAAAAGAAAAAAAAAACAAAACCAAAAAGGGAGGAAGGACCCAGAGAAAAAGGTGCGCAATAAAGGCTGTTTTAAAACTTATACTTCTTCAGCCATGTAGGGTCCGAGATCTGCTGGAAGGTGGTCTGCCTTGTCAGACTCCTCGAACAATTTCGTTCAGATTTAAATTTCTGAGGGTCAACTGACACCCCCTGCAGAGAAGTCCTGCTAAAACGAAGGGCAGTTACAATTTTCCAAAGAAAACGCTGCTCTTGAGTTGTCTCCTTCTGTTCGGTGCGCCACGTGTCCCAGCCTCCCGCTGGGAGCAGGTTTGCCCCCGA
>NW_005065313.1:0-770 GCF_000277835.1 Geospiza fortis | reverse complement strand
AAGCTAAAGGATCAGAAACTGTGGGTCAGGATCATTTGTATATTATTTAATCGAACACAGAATAAGTTCACTTCACACCCGACAGAAGGGTACAGCTTATGGAATAGCTTGTCATTCTTATCTCAGGAACAGCAAGAAGAAGATTCAGGGAACTACAGGCTACTTACTTCAATCTTGGGCAAGGTGAAACAGCAACTATTCCTGGTAAGTGTTTCTAGGCACATGAAGGACAAGAAGGTAATTAGAAGTAGCATAGATTTACAACTAATTGCTGGCTTGGTGCAGGAGGAAAGAATAAATTATATCATCTGTTTTAACTTAGCAAGGCTTTTGACACTGTCTCCCAAAACATCCTCATGGACAAACTGATGAAGCATGATCCAGAAAAACTGACAGTGGGATGGAAAGAAAGCTGGCTGAACATCTGAGGCTTGTGATCAGCACCTCAAAGCCTAGATAGGGTTCCATCACTAAAACCACATGTATTCCAAATGTTGATACTGGGCCACTACTAGGCAATACCTCATTAATGATATGTATAATGGGGACAGAGTGTAACCTCAATGTGCTTTCAGATAATACAAAACAGGGAGGATGGCTGATACACCAGATGTCTGTGCATCATTCAGAAGGACCTAGACAGGCTCAAGAAGTGGGCTGACAAGCTCTCATAAGTTCAACGAAGGCAAATGCAATGACCTGCCCCCTGGGGAGGGGTTATGCAATCTCAAAGGCCCCTTTGCAATAAAAGACTTGAAAGTCCTGGGGGG
>NW_005065312.1:0-770 GCF_000277835.1 Geospiza fortis | reverse complement strand
TGTGTGATCCTCTCCCAGCATTCAAATATATTTATATTCCATGTCTGAATTGCCTTGTACAGCATAGCAGCAGAGACAGTGTGCTTAAGTGATCAAAGCACCTTTCAGAGCTGCACTACCAGCACTTACAAACAGACTTGTTTTACAAACATTTTGGTTTACAGTCAAGTCACAGTGAGATGACATGTTTTCCTCATCCAGCCCATGCTGGATACCAAAGTGCCATGTGCTGACACTTACCTAGGAAGCCCTCTTCATCCACAATGATGGTGTAGTCCTCAGGGGTTTCTGTGAGGCTGAAGAACTTGCATCTGGCAAAGGCAAACAGCAGGAGAACATGATTAGGACCTGGACTGAGCAGAGACTCATCTTCCACCTAAAATGGAAATCCTTTCCCATCCAAGCTGTGCTGAAGGAAAGAGTCACAGTCTGATGTTTATGGAGAGGCCTGAGGCATTAACAGACCTGGATTTTATTTCTGGGTGGCTCATACTGTGTGACCCATATTCCCTGCTGCCTGCCTATGCAAAATGAAGCTGGTAAAACTCTTATTGTTTTGATTAGTTAGTTCTTAGTTACTTTTCTTAATTACCATATCCCTTAAGGCTTCCCATCGCATCCAGGACCTGCTGTGTTGCACTGACACAGAGAAAAAACTTTGATCACTGACTGCTCACTCCAGCACCCTCCAAAACATTTCCATGGTTCACACATGCACCTTTTTGCCCACTGAAGTTTCTTGCCTTATCAAGCTTGGACATCTAACCTCT
>NW_005065311.1:0-770 GCF_000277835.1 Geospiza fortis | reverse complement strand
ATCTTCCCAGGGTGAATTAAAGAATGTGTTGTCTCAGATAACTGGGAAAAACAAGTGTTCTAGCATTTTTAATGTATAAAAAAGAAGGCACTAATATATACCCTACTATATAATAAGTAATGCTAAAATCTCTCTGCAGCTTTTAAATTCCTCATCGTTACAGAAAGTAGCTCTCCACAGCACAGCCAATTTCTTTCCACTGTACAGGCTTGCCAGGATGATGAACAAAAGATCACAGAGGACAATGATCTTACTATTTCAGAATAGGTGCTAAACAGCCACTGAAAACCACAGAAAAATAATATAGGGTTCATTTCCTAGAGGAGATCTCAGGGAATGTCGACATATGGGAAATATTTTCTAATATGACACCTAGATAAATACATAAATATCATCCAAAGAAATGGTGGAACCTCCAACAACTGATTGAGCCTGAAGCAAAAGGGCTCTGGACAGGGTATTTCTGATCTTGACCTCAGCTGTTTAGACACACAAATTTGGTGGTTTTCCTTACAGACCTGTTTTCTAGGAGATCTGAGATAAATGTACTCAGTATTTCTTCTTTTGCTGGTACCACATGAGGGGAGGGTTAGTCCACAGGCTTGGCTCAGAGGTCTGGGAGTAGAGGAGAGGTTTTTCTGCAGCTGCAAAATGGTGTGAATAATAATAGACTGTTCTTTGGCAGTGGGACAAAACTTACGGTCATAGGTAAGTCCGATCTCTGTGATCTATGTGATACTGCTTTAGGGGACAAGAACATTCTTAATTAA
>NW_005065310.1:0-770 GCF_000277835.1 Geospiza fortis | reverse complement strand
TAAAACTTTCATCTATCCCTTGTTTAACCATAGAAAAATGCATTGTTGGTAGAGACTCATCATGCATGACAAGCAAGGAGGTTTTTGCTGCAATTGCTACATCTTGCATGTTTTCCACTTGATCTGTGGGTTTCTGTAAATCTCCTTCTCCCACTAACTGTTCTACCGAATAATTCGTCTTATTATTATCTGCAGCATAAGCATCTGATAATGATTTCAAATGTTTTTTCCAATTTCTGTCCCATAGCATATACTCTGCTGGTGATAAGAGGCAATTTGAAATGTTTTTTATATCATGAGGAACCAAAACATGAGCAGAGAACATGGCCTCTAAGAAATTTCTAAAAATATGTGATCCTCTGCCATGGTCTTTGGCTATATTTCTCAATTGTATTAATTCCTTATTTGAAATAGGTTTCCACGTTTTTATAGTTGACTCGGCCCCGTTTCTGCCATGTTTGAACTCTACAGGAAAAGCAGAAATTCTCTGCGCCATGTCATAATCCCCAGATTTTGTTGCTTCCATTTTAATGAGTGCCCATGGGTCTGTATACATTGTATCAGAATCAGAATCACTGCAGGTGCTCTGTTCCTCTGAGGACTGAGGAGGGCGAGCTATTTTCATTTTGGGCTTTTTGCGTCGTTTGGAAGCATTTCTCTGGTCTTTGGGTGACTGTGGGGGGGCGCTATGCAACGCTTGGCCAGAGGGTGGCGCTGTTGTAGCAGGGATGGCGGCGCAGCATGTACAAGCCTGGGTCGGTGGGGGGGCA
>NW_005065309.1:0-770 GCF_000277835.1 Geospiza fortis | reverse complement strand
GAATTTCCAGTCCTGAAATTCCCTGAATTTCCCTCAAAATCCTGGGACAGCTATGTCACTAATTTCCAGAAATTCCCAGCCTGGAATTCCCAGAAATTCCCAACCCCCAAATTCCCTGAAAGTCCCAGAAATTCCCTGGAATGCCCATAATTTCCAGTCCTGAAATTCCCTGAAATGTCCCAAAATCCCAACCCTGGAATTCCCTGAAAATCCCTGAAATTCCCTGACCCAGAAATTCCCTGACATTCCCCTGGAATGCCCCCAAATCCAAACCCTGAAATTCCCTAAAATTCCCCCAAATCCCAACCTTGGAATTCCCTGAAAATCCCTGAAATTCCCATCATTTTGAACCCTGACATTTCTGAAATTCCCCTGAAATTCCTCCAAATCCCAGCCCTGAAATTCCCCAGAATTCCCTGCCCTGAAATCCCAGTAATTTTCCCAAATCCCAACCCCAAAATTCCCAGAAATTCCCAACCCTGAAATTCCCCAAAATTCCCAGGAATTCCCCCAAATCCCAACCTTGGCATTCCAAGTTCTGAAATTCCCTGAGATTCTTGAAATTCCCCAAATTTCCAGCTTTGGGATTCCCTGAAAAATCCCCCAAATCCCAGCCCTGAAACTCCCAGAAAAATTCCCAGAAATTCCCCAAAATTCCCCCAAATCCCAACCCCAAAATTCACTGAAATTTCCAGAAATTCCCACAATTCCCAGCCCTAAAATTCCCACAATTTTCCCAAATCCCAGCCCAGAAATTCCCCCACATCCCA
>NW_005065308.1:0-770 GCF_000277835.1 Geospiza fortis | reverse complement strand
CTCCTCCTCCACCAGGTAAAGCCTGCAATGCGTGTTGGCTCTGGGCTGCAGTCTGCTGTTTATCTGTGGCAGGCAAGCAGCAGCCCCTCTGCTTCCAGAGCTTCAGCCTCTCCCTGTGCTGGTGATAAGTTACTCCTCAAGTCCTCTCTGCCAATTGTTCTTGGCAAAGGGACCAGGGAAGACTTTTGTTGTTGCTGGCTGTTATCTCTGCCTCTGACTCCACTTGGCAGAGGTGCAAATCCATCTCTCTGGTGTGGAAACAAGCTGCTGGACTTTGGATGAGTCAACTCATTAATAAACAAAAAGTTACAAAGGAAGCAGGGATCAGTCTTAACAAAATAAATGCTTTGAAAGTTTGGATGCTAAGGTATTTGTCCTCCCCAGCATGACACTGCTTTATCTTGGGCCCCAGCCTTCCTATCAGAAAATGGGGAAGTTAGTAGTTTATCAAATTTTAATCAGCTTAAATGTTGATGTATTACTTACATAGCATGGAAAGTATTTTCTCTGTTGTTATTGGTGAAAGTGGGTTATTTTTAATTATTAATTTATATCTGTTTCTATACCTTCCCTGATTTGTGGAATATGCCAGTGCTAACTGTAAAACCTTCCATCACCTACTGCTTGCCCTATCTCTGTGAAGGAACCCAAGCCAGCTGCTCTGTGGGAAGCTCAGAACTGAAATATTAAGTTCTCACGGAATTCTCTTCTTTGCTGAAGCAGAAGTATGTGATCAGATTCAGGAACATGGGACTTGGAGGATGGCGGAT
>NW_005065307.1:0-771 GCF_000277835.1 Geospiza fortis | reverse complement strand
CAGACAGATCAGTCCTAGCAAAGGAATCTTTCTGTTATTAGTGCAATAATAAATTCAGAGTGAAGGGGCTTTGAATCCCTTCTTCCCCTGCCCAGCACTGCCTGTGCCTGCTCTGCTCTCTCTGCCCTGCCAGTTTATCCTACTTTGATCAGGGATTCACCTCATATTCATAGGACAATACAGCAGTGCCTTGCTGGCCTCTAAGGTTTTCAGGTGTCACTGCAACAGCAGTTCTAGGATCACCCCATGTGTGTGTGAGTTGTATTTTCAAACACATGGGGAAAAGGGACTTGGATTCTTCCTAGAAAACAATTTGTGCTAATGGCTTTTATGGCACAGTGACTTATCTGCAGGACCTGACCTTCACAAAGGTCCCTGGATACACCTCTTTCTCAATCTCAACACAGCTGGATTCTCATATTCCATTCCTGTCTCCTCTAATATTCACTGTGGTTCTGTAATTTACAACTGTTTCTCAAAAACAAGTAACATTTATAGACCATCAGAAATAATTCATGAGCTTTTAAGCCAGTGCAGAGAGGCAATCTCTGCATTTGCCACTTACAGCCAGACCCAGGTGAAGGCAGTGACAGGCAGCATGGGAAGAAATGGGAAAATGGTAGGAAGAAGCAGAAATTTTAGATCTCTTGAGCAGAAGTAATTTTCCCGGTCCATTGCTGTCATGCTGTCTAGGCAGTGCAGATATGTTTTCTCTTAGGGAAGAAATGCAGCTCCTGGAACACTTCCTTCTCTTTACAAGGGAAGTAAAAA
>NW_005065306.1:0-771 GCF_000277835.1 Geospiza fortis | reverse complement strand
AACCACCAAGACATTGCTGATGGAAACCTTTCTCATTTTCCAGCCAGGATGCCAAAAGGTAGTTAGCATACCTGTTGCACAGATCAGTAAGAGTGGAAAAGATAAAAGGCAAGACTTAATTAGAAGACGTACAAAATCACAACAGAAGTGCAAACAATGTAATTAATTAAAGCAAACCAATTAGAGCAAATAAAGTAGCTGAGAATGACTCAGGGCGGTCAATTCGCTTTCTTATACTGAAGTTTATTTCCACAGCCCATTCACGTAACAGAGTTTATTTGGTTTCTGTCCCTGACACACTGCAAATTGGAAACCTCCCAAGCTAATCCACACAAGAGTGTACTTTTCTGCAAGGAAGAGCCAGGAGGGAGGATTGCATAGGGTTGTTAAAAAAAAAATAAAAAAAGGTTAGGAATGGGTCTCATTCTGTATTTGTTGTTGAAGTTCTGACCACAAAGATATGTATGGTGGTATCAACACACTGTACAACCTCTCTCAAGCAAGCAGATCTTTGATCATTACTTGTATGTTGATGGCTACTTATTCCCCTGATATGTTTTGCTAGTGTGTAATTTCTCCTAAACCACACTAAAAAATACCTACTCAAGTCATGAGAGAACATTTTCACAGCACTTGATGTGCAAAAATTTTTACTGCTGAGCTGTCAGAGGCACTTAGCTCACCATGCAGCTACTCACTCAACTGGGTTGCTGAACTGTAATAAAAGACATCATTAAGTGAAAGAGTTGATGAGGGGACTTGGCTCATTGG
>NW_005065305.1:0-771 GCF_000277835.1 Geospiza fortis | reverse complement strand
ACTGTAAAATACCTCTCCCAGCACACTTGTGAACAACACATCAAATCCACAGCAGCAGATTGGTCCACCATAGTGGAACTGCCAGGTTAAACTTCAACATGCTTTTTCCTTTAGTGTCTGAAGGCTGAACAACTAGAGAAGGATACTGGAGAAATACATCTTATTCCAGTACCGACTACCAGAGACTATTTCCCCTCACACTCTGCCCTGCAATAATTTGAAACTCTTACAATGGCAAATACTGTTGCTTGTATTGCAAGGTTTCTGGTTTTTGTTACAGATGTGAACCTTTACCCGTTCTCTCTGCAAACACATCAAGGACTTTGGCTAAACCAGGTCAAGGGCTGAAACACCACATCAAACTACCATGCAAGGCAAAAGGATGAGCTGGTACAAAATTATGTTGCCAGATTGGATTTGCACAAAAAAGCCCTAAAGGAGCAGCTGTGATCTGGCACACACCCGGTTTGATCAAACACTGCTGCTCCTCCAAAGGCACGGTATCAGTTGTGCTTGCTGATTTCCTGGTAATAAGCACAGCTACAAAAAGCACACTCACCCATTAGCACAAAGATGGAGCTCTGGCCTAAGGCCAGGCTCGCTTGGGTTTTTATGTCGTTCAGGTAACTGAAGTATCTCAATCTCCCCATCAGACTGAAAACAGGACAGAGAATGCAAATAGGATTCTCATTTTCCATTTGGCCACCTACAAAGCAATTGCTGCTGGAAGCATGAACTCTCATGTAGAGAGCTGGGGATCTCAGATACCTG
>NW_005065304.1:0-771 GCF_000277835.1 Geospiza fortis | reverse complement strand
GGGAAAATTCATGGGAAATTTGGAGAAAAAACAGAGAAAAACCCAGGAAGATTTGGTGGAAAATCAGGAAATTTGGGGGAAACTGGGGGGCTTGAGTCCCAAATTTGATGGATTCTGCCCCAAATCCACCCCAACCCCCCGTCCTGCCCGGAGCTGCTGGCCGGGAATTTGGGGAAAATTGAGCAAAATTTGGGCAAAATCCGAAAAAGTTTGGCCCAAAATCCGTGGATTTCACCCCAAAATTCCAATTTTTTTTGGGGAATTTCACTCAGATCCCAGGATGTGATTTGGGTGATGTTGTAGGCTGAGTGTTCCCATCCCAAATCCCCCAAAATTGAGCCAATTTCACACAAAAATTCACAATTTTAGTCGTGATTTTGCCCAAAATCGGCCGATTTCGCACCAAAATTCCAATTTTTTTTGGGGAATTTCACTCAGACCCCAGGATGTGATTTGGGTGTGGTTGTAGGACGACTGTTCCCATCCCAAATCCCCCCAAAATCCCCAAATTTCAGCCGATTTCACTCCTGGTTTCACACAAAACTCCCCAGATTTTGCCCAAAATCGACCGATTTCACCCCAAAATTCCAATTTTTTGGGGGAATTTCACTCATATTTCTGGATGTGATTGGGGTGGGGTTGTAGGACGACTGTTCCCATCCCAAATCCCCCCAAAATCCCCAAATTTCAGCCGATTTCACTCCTGGTTTCACACAAAACTCCCCAGATTTTGCCCAAAATCGACCGATTTCACCCCAAAATTCCAATTTT
>NW_005065303.1:0-771 GCF_000277835.1 Geospiza fortis | reverse complement strand
TAAAAGAAAAAAAAAACCAAACAAAAAGAGAAATAGGACAAAAAAATAAAAAAAAGCAAAACAAAAAATAAAAGAAACAAAAATAAATCAGTGAAATAAAATGAAAGAATAAAAAAACTAAAATGAAAATGAACAAATATTAAATGAAAATAAAATAACGCAAAAGTTTGAAAAAGAAAGGAAATTAAAATAAAGGAACCAAAAAATCAATCAAATCAACCGAAAAATCAAGAAAATTAAAACAAGAAGAATTTAAATGAAAAAAATTAAAATTTAAAAGAAAACAACAGAAAAATACCAAAAAACAAAATAAAATAATAAATGAAATAAAATTAAATCAAACAAAATAAAACAAAAAAAGTAAAAAAAAGTAAAATAAAATGAAATAAAGTGAAATAAAATAAAAACAAATGAAACAAAAAAACAAAGAAATAAAATGGAACAAAATAAAACAAAAATTAAATTAAATTAAAATAAAATGAAATAAAGTGAAATAAAACGAAATGAAACCAAAAGAAAATGAAATAAAATGGAACAGAATGAAATAAAGTGAAATGAAGAAAAATAAAGAAAAAGAAAATAAAGTAAAAGAAAAGAAAATAAGGTAAAATAAAACAAAATAAGGTCAAATGAAACAAAAATAAACCAAAATAAACGTTAATGAATTAAAATAAAATCAAAAGAAAATAAAAAGGAAATCGAAATAAAATAAAAAGAAAATAAAAAGGAAATCAAAAGGAAATAAAAAGAAAATGAAAAGAAAATGAAAAG
>NW_005065302.1:0-771 GCF_000277835.1 Geospiza fortis | reverse complement strand
GGGCATTGTCCAAATGTCTCTTAAACAGTGACAGGTTTGGGGCATCCATCACCTCTCTAGGAACCCTGCTTCAGTGTTTGACCACACTCTTGGTAAAGAAATGCTTCCTAATGTCCAGTCTGAACCTCTCCTGGTGCAGCTTTGAACCATTCCAACACATCCTGTCAATGGATACCAGGGAGAGGAGATCAGCACCTCCTTCTCCACTTTCTCTCAGGAAGCTGTAGAGAGCAATGAGGTCACCCCTCTGCCTCCTTTTCTCCAAACTACACAACCTTAAAGTCCTCAGCCCTCCTCATAGGACATGGATACATTCAGGAACCTTCACATCCTTTTAAAGTTGTGGGGCCCAGAACTGCACACAGGACTGAAGGTGAAGGTGCACCAATGCTGAATAGAGCAGGATAATGCCCTGTTTTGATCGACTGGTTAAATTGTGTTTAATGCACCCCAGGATGCAGTTTGCCCTCTATACGGACCTTCCTGTCAACCAGCACCTTGACATCCCTTTCTGAGGGGCTTCTCTCCAGCCACTCCTCTCCCAATTTATACTTGTGTCTAGCATTACTCCATCCCAGGTACAGAATCCGACATTTCAACTTGTTAAATTTCATCCCATTGGTGATTGCCCAATGCTCCAATCTATCTAGATCCCTCTGCAAGGCCTCCTGTCCCTCTAGAGAGTAAACAGCATCTCAAAGTTTGGTATTATCAGCAAACTTACTCATGGTACCTTCAACTCTATATTGACCAGAACTGGCCCTAGAATTG
>NW_005065301.1:0-771 GCF_000277835.1 Geospiza fortis | reverse complement strand
AAAAAAAGGCTGCTAGAGTACCTATGAATGCCCAGTTACTCAGAACACCATTACCTTTTAAAAAGGAAGAATGATCCTGACTTCCTGAAGTGCTTCAGTCTCTGCAATTCCATCAGGTCTTGCCTTGTAATAATACAAGTGAGTTCTGCTTAGCAGCACATCACAGTTTAAGAAAGTGGGTATAGTTTATCCCTTAAGATTATATTTACACAGTCTCTCCAAGCAGCTTTAGCGACAGGAAAAGTTCAGTAAGGCAATGCAAAGTTTTACTAAAGATGAAGGAAATAATGTTTAATATCAAAGCTATTTCCAAGGCCTTTTTATAACCTGAAGATACTAAAAGAAAGTGGAGTGACTGTTCCTAGGTAAAGAATATCTTTACATCACCCAGGGAAAGGCTGGCAGGGCTAGCTGATAAACACTTCTCCTGTGGGCTGATGTATGCAACTTGCTTATGACCATACACCGTAATACTGTGTTATTATACAATGGTGCTTGAACATGTTAAATCAGATTTGCAACGGGTACAGTTTTCCTAACATAAAAGCTGTGTTTCTTAAAGTGAGGCAAAGGATTAATACTTGCCAAGGTACTTCTCTCATTATTTAGATATCCTTTCAGTGTGAGCTGTAGCAGCAAGAATGTCTTTTAATAGCATAATTCTGAAAAGGCCACATTTTTCAGGCCTGGTCATGAGTAAGTGCCACACAGCATCCCCAAATTGTATGAATACATTTGCTCCTATTGTCTTGATACAGAGTCCTTATAAAT
>NW_005065300.1:0-771 GCF_000277835.1 Geospiza fortis | reverse complement strand
ATTTGATCCTGCTCAATGACAAACAGCATTTTGGAGAGAATGAAGGATGTAGCAGGTGAAGTAGATTTGCAGGAGTGAGCTAGAAAACTGTAGCTCCTCTGAGAATAGAAAGACGTTTGAAAGAACAGAGAAGGAGATTCACAATGAGGAGTCTGGAACTACAGAAACAAAAGCTTCACATGAACCAGAGGAAATGGGAAAGAACAGCTCTCAAAGGCACTGAGGTTAGTGAAATGAAGTTTGGAAAACAGGATTTTTCCACAAGGAATGAAGAGGATGAGAAGCTTTTATAAACCTCTTTTTAATTTCTTTTCTGATCTAGTCAGAATCAACTGACCCAGTTTTGTACTTTCTCTCTTTTATCTCTATAAATAGCTAAATATTATAGCAAGTATTCTACAAAAACTTGTTTTCTTTGAAGTTAAAAGCTCTTTAGTCTTTTTAAGGTAGCTCATTACAAGATTATTTTGGCCAACATTTCACCTCAAAACTGTGATTTTCACACTATTCAAAGATTGCAGACACACCACGTACCTAGAAGAAGCTGTTTTAGCATAAGAAGCATCTGATCAGAGAATCTCAGAATGTGTCAGTTTGGAAGGGACCACAGTCCATCCTGTCTGTTCAAACAGGGTCATCGCAGAGCACAAGGTCCAGGATTGTGTCCAAAGGGTTTTGGAATGCCTCCAGTAAATGAGACTCTGCACTTTGTCTGGACAATGTGTTCCAGTGCCCAGTCACTGAACAGGAAAGAAGCTCTTCCTCATGTTC
>NW_005065299.1:0-771 GCF_000277835.1 Geospiza fortis | reverse complement strand
TTAGAAACACATTTCCTTGCCTCTCCTTAACCTGATTTTTCACTGTTCATGCCTTATAGTAGGGAAAAGCAAGTTACTTTTTATGTTTAGATTGTGATGTGTCCTCTGTATTGTCTCAGGAGCCAAAAAAGCATCTTGAGCAGTGAAAGCTCCCAACACCTGCTGTGTGGCCTGAGCTCCACTGAGCTTGGCCACAGGAACTGGTGGGTAACATGAATATTTGAAGATGTCTATTACACAGTGGTGTTTGGAATCCTAAACAATTCTCAGAGTATGTTATTCAATTATTTTCATAATAAACACTCCATTTAAGAACGATCTAAGTCAATTTTTAGCTTGATATTTAGCACATTTAGTGGATTCACAGGAAAGGAAAATACAAGCAGCTGTTGATATTTTTGTTTAGTAATTCACATAAAATGTGTGTGCCCACAAAAGGAGAAAGTAACCTAACACCATAACAAACATTTTTTTTATATAGCAACTTTCTAATGGTTGCTTCTATTATTGCCCTTTTCCCTCTCTTGAGATGATTTCAGTTCATCTGTTAGATTTATTTTTGTTAATGCAAGCAATAGAGATCACTTCCTCTTTACTTGCTTCAGTTTAAATAATATGGCTATTTCTTGGAAAGCCAGTGCTTCTAAAGAAGAAGAGGCCTGTCTACAAGGCAGTCTGGCTTTCGCCCAAGTGATCAGTTCATGTGCTTTTTAGTGTATTTTGCAGTATCAACAACAAAAGTAAAAATTAAAAAGTGTCAAGTCAAAAAAA
>NW_005065298.1:0-771 GCF_000277835.1 Geospiza fortis | reverse complement strand
TTGCCCAGAGAAGTTGTGGGTGTCCCATCCCTGAAAGTATTCAAAGTCAGGTTGGATGGGGCTTTAAGCAGCAACAAAGGAGACTCTTGATGGTAGAGAAACAAAGTTTGAATATAGAAGAAACTCAGATTGAAGTATAGGAGCAAGTTTTCTCTCAGCTCTTGGGGTAAATTCAAAGTTGTACAAAATTACATTTATCTGTGATTTTCACTACTATAACAGAAAGGTTCATGAAAACTATGCAGAAGATATCAAATTTTAAAAGAGATAAGAATTACAGCATAAAATACATGGGATGGGTTTCAACATGGGACACTCTCTAAGAGAAAATCTCTGTATTTCAAAACTTCATCACGTTAGGATTTCATGAAGTGCCAAAGAAGGTGGCAAAATATAATTCAAGACATTATTTACTGGAGTTCAGCCTGGCCATTAGTAGGAATTGGGTGTGAACATAATGTAGATATACCACACACACTTTCCCTTCACGGAAAAATTACTGTTTACAATGAATAAGCAATGAGGATCAAAATTGATTGAAAACATCCTAAAAATGTAAAGTATTTCATTGTAAATGATCTGTGATCCAAATACTTCTTCCACCTTAGTGAGGGACAAAAATTTCTTCCATATCATGATGGTTTAAAATTGTATAAACCGATGTTTTCTTCTGAAAAGATATCATCTATTTTTTTCTATTTTTGGAAGAAAATATTCCTAGACATACAACATGTGAGAAGTAAATAATTTAAAAGAAACAAATTAAATGAA
>NW_005065297.1:0-771 GCF_000277835.1 Geospiza fortis | reverse complement strand
CATCACTACATCTGGGAGCTGTTAGCTCCAAACTCATGCTGTGTCTTAAACACACAACAGCTTTCAAAGTTGCTTTTTTCTTCTCTGCAGGCCTAGTCCCTAATGGTATCACCAACTGCATGTTCTAGCTTGCATTTAGCAGCACCCTATTCACAAGAAGTAATTTTGCAAGAAATTGAGGTGGTTTCAGCATATTTCTAGGTATTAAAAACGATTTAGCAAGTATCAAACTCTGAAGTAAAGTAGATAATAGGCATTAATCACTGAAGTAAATCCATTAGTCAGTCGCACAGCATTCAGGGCTGTTCCTGTACCTACAGTATCGATGAAGTCAGGATGAAACATCAGCCTTCTCCAACTTGCTATAGCAAATCCATGTTACTTGAGCAAAATAAAAAATTCCAGCCCCGTGATCTCCTCCTTCACTTTTGCTAATTACTTTGGTACAGAGATTTCAAAACCATTTTTATGCCACAATAAAAACTAAATGGCTCATCTAGCCTGCAGAGGCATAATTACTACAAATATATTTGCAATGCAGATAATGATTCTGAATAGCATGTTTCCACAGGCAAAAGCTAAAAGGAGAAAGCAGACTGATGACTGTCACCTGACTGCTAGTCTTCTAAAACAATGCTCCCTCCAAGATCAGCACTGTTGCCTAAAAGCTAATGTATCTAAAAGTATGTGTCTCAGGCATCACTTAATATTTGATCTTTCGTCATATTATTGGTCAAAGTGGTGTATTTTCAGAGGGTTGGGTTTTTTTTT
>NW_005065296.1:0-771 GCF_000277835.1 Geospiza fortis | reverse complement strand
AAAAGATGTCTGCGACAGACTGCTGTTTGTGTAAATCGCTGCCTCCACGTTGGAAAATCAGTCCCTTAAAATGGGCAATGTTAGTCAGTGTTACCCCATTAAAGGTTTACTACTTCAAGAGGACAATTAGACTGTATGCAAATTACCACTTTTAAAGTGGGATTCGGTGTCTGGCTCTTAAGAAATAAGAGAATCACAGGGCTGGTGTGGTGAAAGGCACTGGCTCTGCCAACTTACAGCATTACATATGTGAGTGCTCATGAATAAGGGATGTCTCTGTGTGCCAGGCTTGTGCTCCACTTTAATCTTCACTTAGAGTTCTCATCTTCTTCTGAGTCTCCACAGAGAGAGGCATTTAAACTCCAGATGTTGGAAAGCCACCCTCAAGGTTGCTTCTGTGCTGAAACCTGCCCACTGAGGCTGGGTTTGTGGGTGTGTGTATTCCTAACATGAGCAATAATCAGTCACAATAAAAGGCAAATTTGGATATTTCTGAGAAGTGTCTGCTGAGGATTTTTTGGTTCTGATCGAGTGCAAGAAAAATGCTGAGATCAAATGGACTGTACATACAAACTGCTTGAAAACATTTTTTTTATAACTTACACAGGTGATTTTTGCACATATTTATATAAGATTGACTTTATTCTGTTGATTATGGCAAAAATGATGCATCATTGTATTCAGCTATATAAACTGATTATTGCTTTAGATCACTGCAGGATTATTATTATCAGTGGGTATAAAGGTAAATGTGTTTTTTGTTTTTTTTTT
>NW_005065295.1:0-771 GCF_000277835.1 Geospiza fortis | reverse complement strand
GGCTGAAGAATAGAAGAAATTTTTCCTGAAACTGCATTTTGTATGACACTAGGGATAATTAGATAACCAGATCTGTGTGCTAAGTGAAACAAGCATGTGTCTAGACATGGGTTTGAAAGCGCTCCCCTCTCCTCTGACACAAAACATGGAATGTTCTGGGGAATGCTAAGGGTAGAAAGGAGAGAAGGGGCTGCAGTATTTGTCACCTTCCCATAGTCTTAACCATGAGCACACACATACCAAATTTGCAAATCCCACTAAGCTGTAAATGGAATCTGAGCTTCCAACTTCTGGGTTGCCTGAAGTGGCAGTTTTAGGTTCTGCAGTGTGACAGTTGATGCTAAGTACAAAAAATTAGATGTAAATGAACTTCTCTAAAAAAAGGGAGTGGAAAGAGTAAATTAAACTAAAAAACCTGCCCAGGATGCTTTGAAAATAAGAATAAATCAGTTTTAACTGTTTTTAAACTGCAAAATAGCATAATGAGTCTATGAAAATCAGTGAAAGAGCTAAATGCAGCATTCTGTGGGTTATATAAATTTTAAATGTAAATCTATGGTTTGAAAGGAGAATTTTTTTGTTTCACTGTTGACCTCCTATTCTGGAAACGCCCTCAAGCATGAGCAATTCCTAGACATATGATGATTTTGGCAGAATCAGCTGTACCTTCTTTAACTCTGCTCTGTCTCTTCTGAACAAGAAGAATACTCTTACTGTCCATATGCACAGAGTTTGCTTCTCGTTATGGCATGGAAGCTACACATGGAAGCT
>NW_005065294.1:0-771 GCF_000277835.1 Geospiza fortis | reverse complement strand
GTTTAGTACTTATCTCCCCAGTAGATTTTAATGGGAATTAAGCACCTACAAGTCATTTTTTTGCCTTAGAAAATCTTTCCTGCAGGCTATAGAAGAAGATTGGTAGCATTAAAAATGATGACATTTATCCAAGAAATGGCAAAAGGGAGCGCAATAACCCTGCACTTCACAGGTGCTTTTCATCAAAAAAGAAACCCCGCATCTTCACAAATCCAAGATACAAATGTTGCTGTATGCTGACGTTTGACCAATTCGGTGAATTCTTTAAGACCTTGTATCAATGCAGCTAAAGGCACAAAGTGAGGTGTGTGTGCTGCCTCATTTCTCACTGCAGTGTATTTTGACAGTGAAGTCAGAGCTGTGATCCGAGCAAGCAGGGTGAAAATACAATACAGTCTGAAACATTTTATAATCCCAAGGAAAATGTAAGTGGTGTGTAGGTTATCAGCATAGAAGATTCTGATGCCTCCTCCTCCTCCCATTAGACTCTGGGTGGGTTAGTGGTTAATTATAACCTGCCACTTGGGTTTTCCTCATGCGACTAGCAATGATTTCCCTATTCCTAGATTAATTAAAATGTTAAATAAGATCTGTCCCTAACACCAGTCTCAGGGATAGCATATTATCATTTATCTCTGCCCTTTAGTTATGGACATTTGGTAAGTTTTCAGCCTACTCCACCAGGATTTAATTTAGTCAGCTTCAGGTTTTGGAATGGTTTTAAAGAAGTGCTATAGCACACTTTTATTCTGTTGACTGTGTAATCCAACC
>NW_005065293.1:0-771 GCF_000277835.1 Geospiza fortis | reverse complement strand
TGTTACCACTGCTTAGTTCATTTTTATGCTGGTCTGATGATTAACCAAATATATGCTTCCTGCTTTATGGTGTCATGAACAACTTCCTGCTGCAGTTCAGTTTACTGAAACCAAACTTCCTTTTGATTTTTTCCAAAGAAAAGTTTATTTTCTCAAGCATACGTGGCTCACCACTTTATTCTGGGTTTATTTAGTATTAAATATTTACATTGTGTTGGAGAAAGCATTCAAATTTCATCAGCATACAGAAGTCTTTTAGACATCTCTAATTATCTATTGCCAAATCCACTTTATCTGTGATTAGTATGAAAGGGTGAATGAATGTTTTTGTCAGGAGCTTTAGCTTTGCTTTTGTAATGGGCTGCATTTTAAGCAGCCAATTGGATTGGTGTTGGCCTTTGAAAGATGCAAAATGCTTTGAAGGAAGACTTAAATGAACCAGTAAAGACTGTGCAAGCACACACATTTAATCTCAGGACTATCTGCATTATAGCTAAAGCTCTGGGAAACTAAAGGAATTGCAGTGCAGAATAATCAAAGGGTACAGCTTTATTACATCTCTGTTCTGGAAACGAAGGGGCTGTTTTCTCTGGTTTAAGGTGCTGGAAGAAGGAAGAAGACAGCACTTTAGACACCACATAAGAAGTTTTCAGGATGTGTCCAGCTGTGAAATTGATGCTTGATTTGAATACAGAAGTGGCACAGGGGCTACATACAATTTTTTCTTATGGACATCAAAAAATAATTTTGAAATAAGATGAAGTGGGCCCT
>NW_005065292.1:0-772 GCF_000277835.1 Geospiza fortis | reverse complement strand
ATGTCCTAGGTGGCTTCTTTGTGTTTGATGTGCAAGCTTCCAATGACCTTAATAAAACTAAGAGCATGTTGTGGATATGTAGATCTTGCTTCTGTACACAGATTGGGATATACTTATGTTTACTTTCCTTCTACTAGAGATAACCACAAGTAGAAACAACCAATTTATAAAATAATACCACACTCTGTATAATTAGGGTGACAGAATCTAGTCTATACCACTTTTGACAATTTAAAGTCCTCATAATAGATTCCCATGTTAGTTTTAGTGGAAGAAGCAAGACCAAAGAATCATCTGGACATTTTCACTCCAGGTGGCCTTCCTATAAATGAGGAGTCTTATTTACAGGGTCTGTTCTTTGAGCATCATCTTTCAAATATGGATGGCTCAAAGACATCAAATAAAATAACCATGTTAAAAGACATGGACTTTCAGATGAAGGACTTGTGGGCATCTCTGTCTTATATGTCAGGATTTTTTTAATGTAATTTTCCCCAAAAAGGCATTATTGTCATATAATTTATTTGATGTCCCTTGGCTGCACGTGAAGATTTCTACAGGTACACTTTCTGCTGGAGTGATTTGCCAACAGATGGTGAGTTCTTATGATTTATCTAAGTTCAGATTTTAAACAGAAAGGAACTTTGTCACATTTCCACAATTCCAACACAATATATACATGGGATTTTCCTATATATCTTGATAGATCTTCTTCCACTATGTGAGAAATTGAATCATTCAAAAGCAAGAGGATATTGTCTAAAGAAGAGAG
>NW_005065291.1:0-772 GCF_000277835.1 Geospiza fortis | reverse complement strand
AAAAAAAAACAAAACAACAAATAAAAAAATCTCATATTGGACTGGCAGTTCCATTAGTTTAGGAACTGAGCCAATACACAGTGTGCATGTCATGGCAAGTCCTTTTACCCAGCCCAGGCTTTCAGGAGGGTTGCAACACCCCTGAAACCACCTCACACCCTCAAATCTTTAGGGCAGTAACTGAGGACTGTGCTGTCCAAGAACAACGACCTTGGGTTGCACCAGAATCCTCTCATTGTCACGGTCATTTGGGTTGCAAAAGAGCTCATTGTCTCATTGTCACAGCCATTTCCAGTGAATTTATGCTTTCTTGAGAGTCCCAGACCAGAAGGATGGATCCAGAATTGGGCTCTTGTGGCAGAGTGTAGAGGGAGGAAGAGGATATTTACAGGTGCAGAAATTTTCCTGCACATGTGCAGAGGCTCCATGTTTAGTGCTGAGGCTCCAGAGTGTTTTGCTCTGTCCTTACCCACTGATAAATCCCTGTAAAACATCAGTGGGGCTGAGCAGGAGGTAAAGGGGAAAACATGACACAGACCCCAAAAATCTGCCTGTCCTCCAAGGTATGGATCATGTTCAGTCACCCCAAGAGGATGATCTGGTGTATTCACAATGGCTGGGGAATAAATGAGTGTCACATACTTATCACAATGACCTAAGGGTTATA
This sequence comes from Geospiza fortis, assembly GCF_000277835.1. NCBI lineage: Eukaryota > Metazoa > Chordata > Aves > Passeriformes > Thraupidae > Geospiza > Geospiza fortis. Next base: position 105 of record NW_005065291.1, on the reverse strand, counting down.
CACAAAGTACTGACTGGTGTGTTTTAATTTCCTTGATTTGTTGAAATAAAAATATTATTTAATGTCAAGCTTTGTGGTGGACTAAATTAAAAAAGAAAAAAAAAA
>NW_005065290.1:0-772 GCF_000277835.1 Geospiza fortis | reverse complement strand
CTGGAACTCTGAAACGTGGTATTATTTCTTGGAAAAATACCCTGATCACCTCTCGAGCCTTGACAGTTCTGGTGGGGAACACTTCTGGCCACCCTGAAAATGTATCTGTCAATACTAATAAATATGGATATCCCCCTTTTCTTGGGAGTTCTGAAAAGTCAATTTGCCACTGCTGGCCAGGCCCATGGCCCCTCTCAATCTGATAAGTTTTGGTCTGGGGATATTTTTGGAGTTAGTTTGGAGTTAGTCTGGAGGCAAAGATCACACTGTCGGGTCACTTGAGTAATAGTGGCATATAGATTCCTGGCAATGGTTCTTTCAATCAAATAGGTGTTCAGAGCATCTATTCCCCAGTGTGTTTTTTGGTGCTACTCCCTTACACAGCAAATGGGAAGGGATTACCAGCTTCCCTTCAATGGTAGCCTACCCTTCTTGGTCATATGTCCCTTTTTGGTCTTTGACTAGTTTTTTATCTTACTTATTATATTCTGGCTTACCTGAAATTAGAGCTCCTTCAATAGTTACCTCACCTTTCGCTGCTTCCTTTGCCTCTATCTGCCAGCTCATTTCCTTCCTCCAATTCTGAGCTCACTCTCTGGTGTGCCTTAATATGCATAATTGCTACCTTTTCAGGCAGCTGAACTGCTTCCAGCAGTCGGATTATCTCTTGCACATGTTTGAGGTTCTTTCCTTGTGAGGTCAGCAGTCCCCTCTCTCTCCAAATGGCTCCATGTGCGTGCACAATTCCGAATGCATACCTTGAGTCTGTATA
>NW_005065289.1:0-772 GCF_000277835.1 Geospiza fortis | reverse complement strand
TTAACTAATCCGTAGTACTTAGTATGCGTCCAATGATTTCTTTTAAACGACACTTTACATTTTTTACCAAATGCACTGAAAATAAATGGATCAATAATATTGATCAAAATAGTTCCAGTTCAATAGAAATATTGGGTCATGCAACTCTGGTTTACATAACTATTTTTTGTACAATCAACAGAAGCTTTTTTCACCTCTAAAGAAATGTTTCCTGATGGTTTGGATCAGAAGGTCCAATATTGCTATCCTGAGGTTTTTCTTTTGACGGTCATAAGCTGTGCTCAGTGTTTTGGGTGTATTCTTTGTTGTGCCTTGCATATATTTTGGATAGAAAACCAGTATAGATGGTGTCCTTGCTGCAGTAGCCATGCTAAATAAGGCAGAGTCTCTGGCTGATGTACTGGGGCTGTAGACTATCCACCACTTGCCCAGGGCGGTGAGGATCTCTAAAGGAATATAATATTGGCTATGCTCTGGGAATTTTACAGAGAGAAAGATCCTCATAGCTCTAATGTTTTGTCTCCTGGATTTCTGAGGAATATGTTGTAAAGAAGAAGGCTGCTGTCTTTCCCAACAATCTTCCATGCATTCAAGAGGATCATTTAACTTCTTGTCTGAGAATGAAAGAAATTATAGCAGTAATTAGTTCTTTTTCTCTGTCTGTGCATCACTAATAGAGTTTGTGAAGGTTACAATCTATTTCTTTTTTTCTTTAAATATTACAACGTAGGTGTTCCAAATTCCGAAATTCTGCTTCACTTTATTTTGTAGG
>NW_005065288.1:0-772 GCF_000277835.1 Geospiza fortis | reverse complement strand
AACCAGCCCTCTCAAATGAGCACACCAGTCAAGATGAGATTGTAAAGATGAATTTCTTTCTTTTTCAGAGGTAATCTGTCCTTCTGGTGTTCCCTCCCCCTCTTAGATGTTCTTTCAGAGAAGTAAAGAGCCTTTTAAGCAGTTGCTTCCTTTCCATCCCTGTTCTTTTCTAAAAGGCAATGTCTCAGTTATAGAAGACTTGAGGAAGGGTACTGAACTGGAGTCAAACTTGAGATTCCCCATGCATCTACTTCTTCACTTGCCAAACTACTGCAATACTGAATCGTCTTCCAGGCTAAATTCATTACATGGAAGTCCTTTTATGAAAAGTGGCACATATTATTATGGTATCAATGTCTGATACCATTTTAGGACAAGTCTTAGAGCAAGATTTCTCTTCTCTCCTGAATGGAGAATGAGTACATATAACTAAATATAGTAAATATAACTAACTAGGTGCATTTTCCTCAGGAAGCAAACCTAGACTTTCAACACCAAAATCCCTAATCATCACTATCTCATATGAGAGGACCAAAAAATCACTATGAGGTGGATGATAAGCCATAGCAGACTGAAGCCTCTGTGCACATATAACTGGGACAAAGAACCATACCAGTCAGGATTACACATGCGTGCATAATTATCTGTTACCCAGCAATTATGTGGAGAAAGCACTGCCCATCTAGATCTGCAACAGCTACTGTGCACACACACAAAGCATCTACATGCTGCCTTATTGAGGAACAGGAATGAAACAACTTTTTTTTTTTTT
>NW_005065287.1:0-772 GCF_000277835.1 Geospiza fortis | reverse complement strand
CAGAATGCCGACCGCATGGTCTCAGTGCCATTTTAAGCTCTGGGGACAGGGGGAGGAAAGGGGTAGAAATGCCACCAACCAGGTAAGAGGGGGGAAGTCTCAGGGGACAATGACACCTAGACAGGCCAATTGTCCCCAGGGCTGAGAGGCATCTTTTGAACTTCGCCTATCAGACGATGGCCTTGCTGGCCTACTGAGATTGACGGACAGCTCTCAGCAGGAGGCAGGGAGAGGGGAAGGGAGAAGGTATTGCCACACCGGGGAAAGGACTGGGACAGCTAAAACAGGGAACTGCATCACACTGCAACACAGCACCCCCAAATTGACTTGGAAAACCTCTGATCCTGTGTGGGTGAATCAGTGGCCCCTATCATTAGACAAACTGCGCGCATTGCAAGAACTTGCACAGATACAGCTGGAAAAAGGACATATAGTCCCGTCTAATAGCCCTTGGAATTCACCCGTGTTTGTGACCAGAAAGCAATCTGGAGGGTGGAGGCTGTTGCATGACTTGCAGAAAATAAACAAAGTAAGGGAAGAAATGGGATCCCTCCAACTGGAGCTCCCTTCCCCTTCCATGATCCCCAGAAATGGGCATATGACAGTAATTGATTTAAAAGATTGTTCCTTTGATATTCTGCTGCATCTGGACAATGCACCAAAATTCAGGTTTTCTGAACCAAGCGTTAATATGCAGGTGCTACTAATTCGATATCATTGGGTTGTATTACCCCAAGGCATGAAAAACAGCCCCACTATTTGCCAGTGGTAT
>NW_005065286.1:0-772 GCF_000277835.1 Geospiza fortis | reverse complement strand
GCCAAAAATTTCAAAATTTGGGCCAAAAATTTCGAAATTCCCAACAAATTCCTGCCAAAAAATTTCTCCAAAATCCCCAAAATTTCTGCAAATTTTCTCCAAATTCCCCAAATTTTCCAAAATTTCGGCCCAAATTCCCCCAAATTTTTGCATTTTCCCCTAAAATTTCCCATTTTTCCCAAGTGTTTCCCCAAAATTTCTCCAAATTTTTTATTTTTCCCTCAAAACTTCTCAGTTCTCCCCAAATTTCTTTGAAATTCCTCAAAATTCCCCCAAAATCCCAAAATTCCGTGAATTTTTCTCAAGTTTCCCCCAATTTGAGCACAAATTCCCCTCAATTTTCCATTTTCCCTCCAAATCCCCCAAATTTTCTCCTTTTCCCCCAATTTTTAAAAATTTGAGCTCAAATTTTTCGTTTTCCTGTAAATTTCCCTGAATTCTTCCAAATTTTCCCAATTTTTTCCCAATTTTTCCAAATTCGAGCTCAAACTCCCCCAAATTTTGAATTTTCTTCACATTTTCCTGGATTTTCTCAGAATTCCCTGAAATTTTCTCAGATTTCCCCCCATTTTTCCAAAACCAGGCACAAATTCCTGCAAATTTCCCGTTTTCCCCTCAATTTCCCCACATTTACTCTCGTTTTTTTTCAATTTTTTTTTTAAATTTCAGCTCAAATTTTCTATTTTTTCCCCCAAAATTTCCCTGAATTTCTCCAATTTGTCTCAATTTTTTTTGTCCCCGCCCATTTTTAAAAAAAACTTTGCCCTCAAAC
>NW_005065285.1:0-772 GCF_000277835.1 Geospiza fortis | reverse complement strand
CATCATGACACGACACTGGTGGGTACAATGTTTCTAAAATAAGGATTTGGAGAAAAACAGCCAATGCAGAAAAAACAGACCAGCAGAATAGACTCAGAGCATTAACTGGAATGCTGTCCTCTGCCTGACATAGTGTCTCATACTGACAAGGAAATAACAGTTAAAGAAAAATGTCATACGACACCTAGGAATCGACCAAATACTCATGCCTTCTATTTCAAGCCTTCAGTGAAGCTGGTTTCTGCTTGAGGAAAAGCCAGCCAACGAAAAAAAAGTTCTGTCTTCCAACAAGTACCAGGAGCTCCCTAAATTTACTGCTGTATACATATATGTTGCAAGCTGTTCTCACAGCTCAGATTTGCCCTTATTTCACCATGCTGGAGAGTGTACAGAATTGACTTGTTGCATTTACCAACTCAGTATCCAGACAGTGGTGTACCACAGCATGCTGTATATTACCAAAGGAACCTTGTCTCCTACAGAGAGGAGTGCATATGATTTTTCAAGATGTATTACACAAACTGACAGGAACTCCAGCTATATAAAGCATCAGATGCCTGAGAAAAATATATGCCATAAGAACTCTGCTTCATAAACTAGTGACTCACTGTTGCTCTTTCGCAAACATAAAACAATCCGTGTTTCAACACTAACATGGAATGAGTTGAACAATTCCCACAAGAAAATATGAGTGAGTGTGGACTAAGAGCTTGGGCCCTGGGTTACTCAGAATAAACCTGAGGATCTCGTCTTAGATAACACATTTAAAAAA
>NW_005065284.1:0-772 GCF_000277835.1 Geospiza fortis | reverse complement strand
CTGAGATTCCACCCCAAATCCCGGGGTTTCACCCCAAATCCCAGCAGCAGGGGCAGGCACAGCCCCCAGACCCTCCCCAGCCCCATCCCGACCCCCCCAGATCCTTTGGGAACCCCAAATCCTGGGATTTGACCCCAAAACCTGGGAACAGAGGCAGGGCAGAGCCCCCTAAACCCTTTGGGAATGACCCCAAATGCTGGGGATGATCCCAATTCTTGGGGATGACCCCAAATGCTGGGAAATGACCCCAAATGTTGGGAGCAGAGCTGGCCAGAGCCCCCCAAACCCCTTGGAAACCCCAAAATCCAGGGAATGGCCCCAAATCCAGGGAATGATCCTAAAATCAGGGAGTGATTCCAAATCCTGGGAGTGACCCCACAACCCAGGAATGGCCCCAAATCCCAGGAATGGCCCCAAAATCCCAGGAAGGGCCCCAAATCCCAGGAATGGCCCCAAAACATGGGAATGATCCCAAAACTCAACAGAATGAGAGTGACCCCAAAACCCAGAAATGGCCCCAAAACCAGGGAGCAGGGCCGGCCTGAATCCCCCAAATCCTTCGGGAATGACCCCAAACCCTGGGATCTGACCGTGGAAATCCTAAAAAAGCCAAAAAGCCCCAAAAGGCCAGAAATGGTGCTCACGTTTTTGAGGAAGTGGCGCGCCACGATGTCGGGGGTGAGCTCCCAGCTCACGTTGTTCTTCATCCCCACCTGGAGCCGGCAGCGCCGCAGGAACTCCAGGGTCTGGGAGAGGGGATTTAGGAACAGGG
>NW_005065283.1:0-773 GCF_000277835.1 Geospiza fortis | reverse complement strand
TATATCTAGGTGTATTTTATGTAATATTTATGTATGGTAACATTTCTATGTCATGTATCCACCTGGCATCTGTTATTATCTAACACAGGCACAGCTGAATTCCTTTTAGCTGACAATAATTTTTTACTTTTTGTAGAACAGCCCAGTAATTTGTGATGATGTGATCACATTCATATGCAGCTCTACAAAGATTATGGAACTGACAAGAAGTAAGAACAGTTCACTCTTCCTCTTCCTACACCTTGGTTAGCAAAGTCTCAGTTTTCTGTGAGAAAGGTATTCATCCTTTCCCAGGAGAGGAAATTACCTTCTTTCAGAGTCCTCAGGAAGGGGGAGAAGTCTTTTTTATTTCTTTATCATGGATAGAGTAAAACAATCTCAGCCCTGTAGGCAGGGAATATACATTTACAATACTGGGTTCCTGACCTAACCGCGACCCTCAGGGGTGAGTCTTTGGGAAACAAACCTCTTATCAATAAAGTCAAGTCAGTCTTGCAGTGCAGTGACAGAATAAAATCAAATGCAAGGAACTATCAACTATCAAGAAAAGCAGAGGATACAAACAGAAACACTGCTGTGCCACCATGATTCATTGACAGTCTGAGGTCTTTGTGCAGATTTGGTTCCCTTATCCCCAAAACATGTATTACTGGAAACAGTTCAAAGCAATAAAGTTGACAAAAGGTAGGGAACGGCTTTCTTAAGACAAGTGACTTTTTTGTTCCGAAAAAAAGATAACCTGGGTATCACTATAAGACACGAAAGAACACAAG
>NW_005065282.1:0-773 GCF_000277835.1 Geospiza fortis | reverse complement strand
GACAGAAACTGATGCACAGGAAGTTCTCTTTCACTGGAGAAACACAGCTACTCACTTAGTTTGGGGTAATCCTCCAGCAGGAAGTTCCACTTTCTGGTATTCATATCTGCAATAGTTACAACAAACACTGCCGTAAGTCTCTTAAAAAAAGATTGAATTCTCTGTCCATAAGAACATGTCTATCTGCCTATATCCTCTGCATTTCAAAACTGCTTTAGAACAACTATTACCTTGATCAAAATAAATTCTCCTCTGCTGTCATGTTAAGCAGTTAGTTTGGAGAGGATTTAAAAGTATGACCACACATCTAGAAATGGTGGTATCACCAGAGCAAGCCAAGATCAGCTCTCCTAATGAACCCATCTGCTCAAGGATTTTGGCAACCACTTATCCTTCACTGCAAGAAGGGATGAAGAATGTGTGCAAAGTTTCTGCTTGTGAACGAACAAACTCTGACTTCAGTCAGTAAAACAATCACTTTCAGTTGTGCCTTTGCACCCTAGAGTCAAAGTGCTCAGGAGGGTACAGGAGGAAACTCATCAATATCCAAAATGGAACACCAATGCCAGACCTATCTGGCAGGCTTATCCCTGGGTAGCATCTCTGTGCAACATCCAGGGAAAGAAGACTGAATTCAGAGTCAGGTGAAGGCACAATGAGGAGGTGGAGCCCTGCCCAAAGAACTAGAGCTCCAAAATTTCTTCTCCATGCTGTCACTGTGCATGTCATGTCATCACTGTGTCTCATTTCCCAAATTACAAGTGGAAAAAAAA
>NW_005065281.1:0-773 GCF_000277835.1 Geospiza fortis | reverse complement strand
GGGATATATGGGAAATATGGGATAAATAGGAAATATGGGATAGATGGGATATATGGGATAAATGGGAAATATGGCATAAATGGGAAATATGGGAAGATGGGATATATGGGAAGATGGGTGGAATAAAATGGGAATAGTGGGGTAAATGGCAATAATGGGAGAAATGGGAATGGGGGAAATGGGGGAAATGGGAATAACGGGAACATGGAATTCTTTCCCCCCATTCCCCATGGAATTTTCTCCCCATTTCCCATGGATTGATTCCCCGTTTCCCATGGAATATTTTCTCCTCGTTTCCCTGGAATTTTCCCTGGAATATTTTCCCAGTTTCCATGGATTTTTTTTTCTCATTTCCTATGGAATATTTTCCTTTTCCCCACAGAATATTTCCCCCGCTTCCCATGGAATTTTTCCCCATTTCCAATGGAATATTTTCCCCATGGAATTTTCTCTTTTTCCCACTGAAAATTTCCCCCCTTTCCATGGAATTTTCTCCCTGATTCCCATGGAACTTTTTCCCCCTTTTCCATGGAATTTTCCCCCTGATTCTCATGGGATATTTTCCCCATTTCCCATGAAATATTTCCTCTATTCCTGCGGATTTTTCCCCCTATTTCCCTGGAATTTCCTCTCCATTTTCCCGGGAATTTTCTCCCTATTTCCCATGAAATATTTCCCCGTTTCCCATGGAATTTCCCCTCATTTGATGTGGAATTTTTTCCCATTCCCCACAGATATTTTTCCCCATTTTCCCTGGAATATTTTCCCCATTT
>NW_005065280.1:0-773 GCF_000277835.1 Geospiza fortis | reverse complement strand
AGGATAAAAGGATGCTGCAGGACCAGATTTCCTTCATCCCACAGCTGACAAGAGGTGGGATTTGCCTCTTTTCCCTCCCAGCAGTGAATCTGCCTTGGTGAAGGCAGCTGCAGGAGCAAGTCTCATCTTCCAGGGCTCTGGCACGCATGACATAGACTTGGAACCAGAGCTGATTTGTTCCTCAAGGCAATCTGCTGCCCTCAGCAGCTTCTGTGTTGCTAGAGTCTCAGGTCAGCTCTGTACAAAACCTCCAGCAACCTTCTCTCAAGACAAACTCCTGCAGTCACAGGTGAAGCCTAAGTAAATTTGCTGTGCCTGCAGAGGCAAGAGAGGATTTCTCCTGGGACACTTGGTAAGGACTCCAAACAGTGGTGCCAAGCAGCACATATCTTGCTTGGCTTCAGCCACTTTGCCCCAAAGGTGGTTGAAAGTTAACAAAAGTTGTGTTTTAAGGTACACCAAGGGTTCTCCCATTTGCCATTTTCACAACTCTCAAAGGGGTACAAAATGTAATAGTTTCTCTTTGTTCACTCCAGTTGAAAGAAACTAGAAATTTAATTTTGATGCCACTGTCAACAGTCCAGTCTTGAGCTGGTAAATCTGGCTGATAATTATCTTTGACCAGGGACTCTTCTTTCTTATTCTTCTAAGATAAACTCCTCAGTTTTTCCCCTTTTCCTTGTGCGTCATAGCCAGGTGACTGAAATGCTACACATCAGTCCCAGCTTGGACAGTGCTTCCCTCCTCATTCATGCTCCGCTCTCTCCAAATCA
>NW_005065279.1:0-773 GCF_000277835.1 Geospiza fortis | reverse complement strand
TGGCAGTGCACTGGACAATATGGGCTTTCCTACATTTAGTGCTTATCTCAAATGCCTTTTTTAACACTTGCTGATACTTCCTAAACTTTGGTTATATCTATGCAGCTCTAAAATACCCAAACATGTATACATAGCTAATATACACCAGAGCTTTTTTTACTTGATGATGGATATTGGATTTCCACTTCAACTGCTAAACTTTGGAAGGTAAATATTAGCTAAGTAAGCAAAGAGAGAGCAACCTTTACAAGAACTCATGTATCTGTCCTTACCATGAAGATCATGAAGTGACCTGAATTTCCCAGCCTACATGGCCTGAACTCTAAAATTGTACTGAATCTGAGAAGCCTATAGGACAGATATTTCTGCAATAAGAAAAGAAACACTGTTCTGTATGGATTAGTTTTTATAGGAGAGAAAAAATAGGGCAAGCTGATCTGGCCCTTCTGCTCACTCATTTCACAGGAACTAGATACAAAAAATTAGAGCTACATTAGGGGAAGGAGTTAGGGTGAAAATAGCTGGCAGGAAATGGGACTCCAATGGGAAATAAATAGCCACAACAAAAATGTGTGCAAATGGGAAACAACAATGTCTGTTGCCATTGATGTAGAGTAGATATCTTGATTCTATACTGCCTATGTTTGATGATGCCTATGAAGTGCACAGAGCATGCCAACCTACTCAGGTTTATTCCCAACTCAGTATTGCTGATTTCAGAGATTGCATGTGGTCTGTCACTGTGCCCAAATAGGTAAATACCTTTTTTTTTT
>NW_005065278.1:0-773 GCF_000277835.1 Geospiza fortis | reverse complement strand
TCACAGTGAAGAATTTCTTCCTAACATGTAATCTCTCCTCTCTTAGTTTAGAACTCTTACTCCTAGTAACAGGCAGTCCTGTCACGATCTACCCATGTTCCATCATATTGATCTTAAACACTGAAGCTTGAATGTGTTTTCTGATTTGTCTCAAATCCCAACACATTCCTTTTCCTAATGCTGGTGCTCAAGGAGCTACGTACAAGCAGTCAGACCAAGAAGCTGAGACTAAATCCTACATGGCATCTCACAGCCTGGCCAATCCTCTGCTGATCTCCCACTTCCTTCATTCAGACAGAATGGTTTCAAGGTGTGATTTAACTTAAAAGCTCAGGCTTTACCTCTTTGACAAGCACTTGTTGCCTCCATCTTACTGCTGCGAGCTGTCATTCCTAACTCACCCCAGATCATATCCCTGGCCTGTGGAGAGCTCTTTGTTCCCACCTTGCCAACAAAGTACAGAGCCTCTTCCCCTCCCACCCACTCATTTGCAGTCAGCTGGTGCAACTGTGACTCATCCCATTCTAGTACAGGCTTCAGAAACCTGTTCAAGGCATTTAATAGCTCATCTCACAGTAGCTGTAGCCTTCATAATTAGTTGGGACCGCTTAGAGAGGAAAAATTTTAAATAATGCCATTTCCTCTCTGGTTTAAAAGAGGATGGGGTCTTTCCAGAAGGCAGCTGGCAGCAGAGAGAAGAACATGTTCCTGCCTGGCAAAATTGGCCCCCACCTCAGTACAGAATCAATCCCAAAATCACAGAATGGGTCAGG
>NW_005065277.1:0-773 GCF_000277835.1 Geospiza fortis | reverse complement strand
AAATCGCCGGAATTGACCCCAAATTTCGTCCCCAGGCGCCGCTTCGGGCACAGCAAGAGCCCCCTGTACCGAGAGAAGAGCCCGGGCCGGTGAGAATGGGGCAAAAAACGGGGATTTTGGGCAAAAAGGGGGAAAAAAGGGAATTTTGGGGGAAAATGGGAGCCCGGGCCGGTGAGAATGGGGCAAAAAACGGGGATTTTGGGCAAAAAGGGGGAAAAAAGGGAATTTTGGGGGGAAAATGGGAAATTTTGGGGAAAAAATGGGAATTTTGGGGAAAAAATTTCGAATTTTTATTCAAGAAACGGGAGTTTGGGGGGAAAGAATGGAATTTTGGGGGAAAATGGGAAATTTTGGGGGAAAATGGGAATTTTTATTCAAAAAATGGGAAATTTTGGGGAAAAAATGGGGATTTTATGTGAAATACATTTTGGGGATTTTGGTCAAAAATGAGGTTTTTAGTGGGGAAAAAAATGGGGATTTTGGGCAAAAATGGGGAAATGGGGGATAAACGGGACTTTTGGGTGAAAAAATGGGAATTTTATTCCAAGGGAAAAAAATGGGGATTTTGGGCAAAAATGGGGAAATGGGGGAAAAACGGGAATTTTGGGTGAAAAAATGGGAATTTTTATTCCAAAAATGGGAATTTGGGTGGAAAAATGGCGTTTTGGGTTAAAAAATTGGAAGTTTGGGGAAAAATGGGAAATTTTGGTCAAAAAATGGAATTTTTGGGGAATTTTGGTGTCGTGTGTGTCTCACCTGTGCAGGAATTTTGG
>NW_005065276.1:0-773 GCF_000277835.1 Geospiza fortis | reverse complement strand
AGCACAAAGAGATAATCTTGGATGCCTTGCCATTAATCTTGGCAGTACCATTCAGAACTTTCACAGACACACATAGAAAAGTCATTAGAAAAGGATCCACTCATGTTAAATTGACAAAGTGTCAACTATACCTCAACTTTCCATGATCTTTGCATTGTTTGCGTAACAGAGCAAAATTCTGTCACCACAATGCCCTGAGGCATTTTCAGTAGAATTATTAAAAGATGAAATGCTGATCAGTACTTCAGTCTTGTAATCCCTAAGTCTGGTTCTAAAAGGCTTTAAATAGAAAAGCAGAAAGTAGAGCTTTCATTTATTTCCATTTCAGATCTTTATTTTTTTTAAAGTAAGCAGATTTCAAACTTTCAGATATTAACTACTCAACTCCATTTAAAGTATTTTACCCATCTTCTAGAACAGCAAGTTTAAGTAAAATTACCTTAACTGATTGGAAAAATCATCTTCTACATTGTCATCATCCCAGTTGTCTTCCCAGACATGTGCATCTTCATCTTCATCTAAACCAGTCCAATCTAAAGACAGAAAAGCAGGTCTAAGTGTATGCTGCACTGCTTTGGTACCATGTCTTACTGACCAGTTAGCTCAGCCACAGGGAAAGGCAGACTTCTGGTAAATTTAACACAGAAGTCTGGATCACATTCAAGTGTTCATGAGTCAGATCTAAAACACATCTCAAAATTTCTGTAATTACAACAAAAATGAAACTTGGTGAAAAAAAATCATTACACACACATCATGGCTTGCAAAATTAA
>NW_005065275.1:0-773 GCF_000277835.1 Geospiza fortis | reverse complement strand
TTTTTTATTAACACTTAAATGTACATCTGTTATCTAAGCCATATTGTCCATACAACTTAATAACTTAACAACTTAATAATTTTGAAAGTTGGGGGTTTACTTCAGGAGACTAAGTATCAATTTAGAAAGCTCTACTGTGGCAAAAATATTAAACTTGGTCTTGATATAATTTACATCAGTGAGAACTATTTTATGGCAGGAATGGCTAAGTTATATCTTCTGCTAGGAAGGGAAAATGTAAGCAAAGCACTGTTTTAAACAGGTATTTGCAGACAAGGAAATGCTAAATCTTTCTCATTCTGAAGCTGGAATAGTAATGATGTGCAATTTTGAAGACGATTATTGATTAGTGACAAAAGAATATTTCCTGGTTGTGCTGTTTGTTATACCCATGCAAAGAAAGGGGATTAAGTGCTGCATTTGTCTGTGATGCAGAGGGATTACTGTGCTGTAGATCTGCTAAGTATAGAAAAGGCCACTTCTTGAGAGACATCTGTTAGTTTGGATGTTACTCAGCTTCTGTTTCCCACCAAGATCACTGCAAATGAGAGAATGGGTAAGTCATTGGCAGGAAATACTCTGGCTGAGTTATTCTTACTCTGTTGAGCATATGGCTCCATTATCTGTCACCACTTAGACCAGTACCAGTTTATTTTTTTGAAACAAATGGAATACTTCTTGATTTCTAAATGCTCATGGAATACAAATAATTCTCATGGATTAATTTGATCATGAGAGTTTTGTTTTTTGGGCTTCATAAGAATATTTTTTTT
>NW_005065274.1:0-773 GCF_000277835.1 Geospiza fortis | reverse complement strand
ACTTCTCCCTGCCATTGTTGGACTCTCATATGTTAGTGGTTTTGTTTGTTTGGCTTGAGTCACTCACATGGTTTACACTTTGTTGTCCTTTACAAAGTAGTTTCTTTGAAATGCATTAGTAGATTGGTTTCAATATTCAGACTGTTATTTCTCTCTGAGTAGGTGGCCATGCCTATATCTGGCTCCACTCTCCAGGGAACTTGGGGAGGGAATGCTCACGGTACTGGGGCTTGCAAGAGCACAACATACTTTTCTCCCCTCCCCCTGCCTCAGAAACTGAACAGGTCAAAAAATACCAGCAGAATCTGGAAAGCTGAAGGATGAGTTGCCAGTGATACCATGATATCTGGCTCTGCAGCAATCCCCCCAGAAGGCTGAGAGGGAACTGCCAACCTTGGAATCTGCTGGCCAGGCTTTCCATTCTGGGACATTGATTCCCAGACCTTGGACCTGCCTGGCTTTGTGATCACTGAAATGCCTTTGTTTGTGTTTGTGCTGGTTTTAAGAACTCCTTGAAAAGGCAGAAGTAAAAAAGTGTTTGACTTATTGAAGGTGAAGGTTTCTTTATACCTTTGTTTTATTTGCTTGGTTGGTTTTTTAATGGGGCTCAGAGAGTGCACAAGAACATACCATCTTTTTACATAGAGCTCTTTTTAATTTTTCACTTTGAAAATTCCAAGGGAATAGGAATTCTGATTTCTTGGCAGCCCTAACCATCTCAAGGTATATGCCTTATCATGTTTTATTCTTAACAGTAAGTTCTGAGGAAAAAA
>NW_005065273.1:0-773 GCF_000277835.1 Geospiza fortis | reverse complement strand
TGGACAATGCTCTTGGCACATGGTGTGGTTCTGGGGGATTGTCCTGTGGTGGGCCAAAAGCTGGACTTTGATAATCCTTGGGGATCTTTCCAGTCCAGGATATCCTGTGATCCTTACAGAACCTGCCATTCCATCAGGTAATACCGCCTGAACTTTTTTGCTTGGCCTTCCAGAGCTCAGCAGCCCGAGGCTCAGGAGAACTTGGGGCACACAGGCTGAGTGCAGCTCACTGACTTGAGTAGGATTTGCACTTTCTGCTCCCACACCCAGCTTGATCCCTGGTGCAAAACCAGTGTGAGCAGGCTGGAAAGTCCCCCTGAGCCTTTGGGTTTGCTTGGAGTTTCTGGATGCACTCTGCTCATGTTACACCTGCCCTGAGACACCAGATATGGGAATAATCCTTCAGAGCAGTTTTTCCTCTAGCCCTGCTCAGGATTCCCTCTCTTTGATATTGTTACAGCTTTTTGGCTTCTCCACTTTTTTTTTTGTGTGTGAAGGACAGAGGAAGAAGAAAATATCTGGTGATTGGATCCTCTTTGGCAGTGGTTCAGCATTATAAATGAAGTATTTTCTCCTTACAAACAGAAAAAGCTCGCTGCTGCTTTATGACTTATTCTTAGTGTAGAATTATAATGATTAGGTAGCATAGTTTGCTGACAGGCTGTCTGGAAGTGCTAATTGGAGTTAATTAAAGGAAAGAAGCAAGAAATAGAAACTATGCTCAAATTTTGCTGTAGGCTTCATGTTTCTTGTTTTTTAGCGTATAGGTAATT
>NW_005065272.1:0-773 GCF_000277835.1 Geospiza fortis | reverse complement strand
GTGGGAATTGTTGCTCAGTTCTGGATGTAGGAGGAATGTGGGATAAGGCTTGTCCTGTTAGCAGACATGAGCAAGTTCATTTTCCTTTTGTGACTGACACTGGGCAATGCTGCTTTTCCCAAGGATTTGCAGGAAAATCAGTCTCTGTGATAATCAGATCTTATTTTTAGCATCTAATCGATGCTCAGGGCTTTGTGGTTTAATTAGTGGAATAATTGTTGGCTGAAAACACAGTCTAATACCTGGTTTTTCCTTCAAAGGTCAACTCCATCATTTTTGGTTCCAACCATTTAGTCCTTTATTGATCTTTATGTCATTTCATGGGGAGTGCTGCATCTTGACAGATGAAATAAAGGCCAAAACTTGAAATAAGGAAAATATATCCTTTTTCTTAAACACAAAAATGGAAAATCCCCTATTTCATCCCTTGCTGCTGGCAAATCCTTCATACAGTGTCCCCAGGAAATGGGATTCTGAAAATTACTTTTGTTCTTTATGGAAAGAAAGAAGCAAACCAAGAATCTTTTCCGATCCTGATTTATATCAGACATAGACTGAAGCACAAGAAGAAATTTTGCAGTGTAGCTGCTGATCCTTTAAAGTAGAAAAGGCCATGAGCTCTGCCAGGAGGGCAGGAAGATCTCTGGGGTTTGTATTTAGAGAGGGCTGAATGAGAAATGCCCTCTCCTCTGTATAGGGGAGTATCATGTGTCTTCAGCTGGAGCTTTGGAAGGTATTTAGTCAAATAACTGATGCCTTAAGTTTTAGCTTTC
>NW_005065271.1:0-773 GCF_000277835.1 Geospiza fortis | reverse complement strand
AAAAAAAATAGTCCTGAACTTCTCTAAAGGTCATTGTTAAAATTAAGATTAAAATCGTTAACCTGCTTTGGTAAAGAGGTGGCTCAGCAAGTACAGGTCAGTCAACAAGGCAACAGTATGAATGCATAATGGGAGTGTGGAAGTGTTGGAAATGAGGATTGTGGATGCATTGGAGGATTAGTTTTCAGTATTGTATAAGAAATACCTCACAAAAGTGAACAAGAATGCAAGAGCCTGAAACATGCTGCCTTTACTCCACAACAAAAAGAAATACATCACCAAAGGGAAACCCTGGGATCTCTGCTGCTCTGAGTACCACCTTCAGTTTTCCTTCTGAATTTTAATCTTTTAGTATATGAGCTTCAAATTGCTTCCTTGTCATAAGGAACAAATAAAAGCAGTTTATTAGTAATGCTTCTATTGAGTCTAAAGATCATATTCTATATTTCCAGCAGTGTCGGACCACTGGAATTTCTTTAATTCACTGGATCAGATTCTTAGTGGACAGAAAGAAGGGCATGATTACCTTGGTTTAAGTTATTATTGTTCCATGGAACTAAATCGCAAGGCAAGTATGAAAATTTTGTCTGGCTTTCTTGTGTCCTTCTGCTAGAGTTCATGTTACTGAGCACACTGTTTATTCTTCAAGAGTTGGTCAGGTAATGCTCATCTTTTAGGCACAGCTTTACTGCAATTAGTAAAATACTGATACTGTATTTCAAACCCATAGATTTAGTGGAACATTTATTTGCAAAACCTAAAGCTAGTAGATA
>NW_005065270.1:0-773 GCF_000277835.1 Geospiza fortis | reverse complement strand
CAATGAACAACCCAAAACCTGAGACCAAAGCACCAGGGGTCAGCCTCAGCAGGTTCCTGTGGCACCTCTGCTGTCAAACCTCTGGTGCACTGGGCTCATGGATCTCCCTTGGATTGCCTTGGCCACTCCTACACATCAATAGCTAATTTGCTCAATGGTTATGCCTCCTAAAGCAGGTGGAGGCCCTTTAAAATGTACTTTAAAAATAGCTTTAGAAAACCTGATTCAAAGACTGTTGGAGATCTCAGCTCACCTTCCAGTGTGTCCCAAGAATTGATCAGCTCCTGCAGCCCCTGCTTCAGTAGACCTGAACTCAGCTGACTGAACATGATGCTCTGCCTTTTTCTTATTACTGGTTCGAATTCATATTCACAGTGCAGCACTTTGAATCAGAGGTTTTCCCCAGATGCCTCTGATGCTTATCCTCCTTTGTTAAAGAGAATGCTACTTCATCTTGCAGAGCTGGTGGCCTCTTTTCAAAATCTACCACGCTGCAAAGAATGATGTTGTCAGACAGACTGATCTTTCTCCAATAGCTTTTGCAGCACTTTTGTTATAAAGATGTTCAAGATAACATGGAAGAGAAAAGGAACAGATTTAGAGTCTCGGGATAACAAAATACAAAGCATGACAAAGAATCATGATACTGACACTTGGAATTGAAAGAGCTACTGAGTAAGTCTATTCTGAGTTTTGGGGAAGAATAAGGGAAATGAGTCAGGTAGGTTGCTAAAAATAATAAATAGATTTTTGTGAGAAATGATAACAATATT
>NW_005065269.1:0-773 GCF_000277835.1 Geospiza fortis | reverse complement strand
CTTCCTGTAGGTCATTATTATTGGCCTGTTATTGATCTCATCCATCAACTCTGAAGTGTGCAGTGGTCAGTGATATGTAATGGTGGTGCCATGGATACTGCAACTTGACGGAAGAGGATTTCATGAGCTGTTTGATTTCCAATCTTCCTGTTTCATAAAGTGCAACACACTTTAAAAAGCTGTGGGGTAGAGATTGTAAAGGAAGACAAAAAATATGCTTGGGAAATTTATTGCTATTATTGTGAAGTACAGTGTAGTTTCTTGAAGTAATATTATGTCTTCATGGGAATAGCATGTTTTCCTGCCCTCAGGACAGAGACAGGTCAGTATAGGGCACAGGAGTCTGCTTCACAATGATTATTTTGTAAATTGCTTCAGGCTGGAGTTGAGAAAATATTGAAGTTGTTCTAGGACAAAACTGCAAGTTATGTTCTTTGTTGTGGGAACACATCCACACTATTAACTCTTCTCAAAAGTTTTTCACCCTTTTTTGCACACTTGTGAGTTACAGAATATTTGTGCATATCCACTTCCTTTCCAAACAGGACAAAGAGACAGGATGAATAGGAATTATTCTGAGGAAATAATGAGTCTGTGAACTTTACCAAGGGTGATTTCATCCTTCTCTGGTGAGCGAAGGATTAGACACCTGCTTGCTCAAAAATGAATGGTGCAAGTCCTTCATTGCAGCTGTGGGCTGAGGAAATGAGCTGTAACCTTTCTCATAGTGAGGAGCCCAAGCCTGAACACAGGATTCAAGATGCAGCCTCACC
>NW_005065268.1:0-773 GCF_000277835.1 Geospiza fortis | reverse complement strand
TATCCTCTAAAATGTTACATATACATTCGGTTTTGCACTACATTTATGCATATTCATTTCCCGGCTCCACCTTGTCCCACTTCGTGTGCTACTTAACTTATTAGTCCCTTGCACCTGTGTACTTGTCTCTGGTGGTTGTCTTGGGGGTTCTTGGGGGTTGCAGCAGGATGAAGCAAGTAGTCTTCATCAAAGTTGACCTTCTCACCCCATCTTCTTGCACATGCTTACTGATCCTTTGGTCACAGTCCAAACCATGAGGTTGGTTTGATCTGGTTCGGGGGTCCAGAGGAGCCTTGTTATCTTGGTAGCCTTGTAACTTTGTCCTGTTTTGATGAACAGCATCCTTCCCTTAACCACACATCCTTGCATTCTTTTGTATTACTCTCGCACATACACCCTGTCCCCCATGTATACCCTGTCTTCCCTTTACAGGCAGTTAGCACAGTAAAATGCAGCAAATATTAAACAATATTTCATCTAAATATCTATTTCTAATCAATACCCCTCTAATTCCTAACTCCATGTCTCAATTGCCTCTGATGTTATCATGCCATAAGCCCAGTATATCAGCAAAGCAGTTTTTATTCGTGTCCCGGATCTTAAAAAGAGCATCATAATGGGAAAATAGTTCTCCATATGCAGAAATATATACAGGGTTAGGTACAACATCCACGTGAATACACCACGCAACATGATGATGAGGGAGTTTCTGCACCGCAATACACAAATGCTTAGAACAAAACTGTAATTCTGTTATAGATATATATTATAAT
>NW_005065267.1:0-774 GCF_000277835.1 Geospiza fortis | reverse complement strand
CCAGACCCCACAAATCCCCCCCAGACCCCACAGCCCACCTTGTAGTTGTCCCTGTCGGTGATTTTGCGCGACACCTGCTTGAGCGCGCTGGCCGTGGTCGCGTCCTCCACGTAGAACTGGGCCCGGTTGTGGTCGTAGTGGAACTGCAGGGGGGACAGGGGGGTTTGGGGAGGAAGGGGCTCCCAAATCACCCCCAAATCACCCCCAAAATCATCTCAAAATCACCCCACAGAATCATCCCAAATCACCCCAGAATCACTCCAAAATCATCCCATAAAATCGCCCCCCAGTCACCCCAGAATCACCACAAAATCGTCTCATAAAATCACCCCAAAATACCCCAAGATCACCCCACAAAGTTACCACAAAATCACCCCAAAATACCCCAAAATCACCCCACAAAATCACCCCACACTCACCACAAAATCACCCCAAAACTGCCTGAAAATTTCGCTCTACATTTCCCCCAAAATCCCCCCGGGATCCACAGCTGGAACCCCAAAATCCCCCCAGGCTCCCGGGCTGGAACAGGGCTCTCCTGAGACCCCAAATCCCCCCAAAACCCCCCAAAATCCCACCACGATCACCCCAAAATCCCCTCAGGACCTGAGGCTGCAATGGAGCCCCCTGGGATCCCAAATCGCCCCAGAATTCCTCTGGGATCCTCCCAGGATCCCAAATCCCCCAAATCCTCCTGGGATCCCAAATCCTTGTAGCATCCGGAGCTGGAATGTGGCTCCCCTGGGATCCCAAAATCCCCCAAAATCCCCAAAA
>NW_005065266.1:0-774 GCF_000277835.1 Geospiza fortis | reverse complement strand
CACCTTATCAGTAAATCTGTATCTGCCTTTGCATAATGTTCAAGCAACAAAACAGATTCACATAGACATTTAACTGCAGTTACATACATTACAGGCACAGCTAGATAGGACAGGATGGGAGGGAACAAAATCCTGTAGATGATCTGGAGAGATTATCTGGACAAGACTGGGGGAAAAGAAAAAAACCCTCAGCTTTCACAGTCAGATTATCATCCCTTGCTCAGGATTTACCGTGCTCTAGTAGTAGGTGAAAAACTATTGCTTCTTTTGGGGGAAAAAAAGGCAACAAATCTCCTCCCCTCAAACGCTGCCCCACCCAACCTTTTTTACCTTCTTCCTAGAGAAGGAAGTGTGGATGTCCTGAGCTACTGTGTTACCAAACATGCCTTCCCCTCTGTTCCTCAGAGAGAGCTGAGCACCTCCTCCCCAGCATGCTTCTCTGTCCAGAACAATGGTGCTCACACAAAACCAGGTTTGGGAATCTCTCTACCAAGGCCACACTTTTTTAATCACAGCAGCTGGGACTTCTACATGGCCAAACACCTCTAGGTGAAATGCTTTTTGCGTCTTACCCATATCTCACCTTCTGCCATCCTTCTGTACAATGCAAGGAACAGCCCATTAGCTAAGACAGGCACAGGATGGACAGATGCTCTGTACCTCTAACAAACACTGTAGCAGGACTCCTGGGCTTCCCTCCCTTTCAATAACAAGTAGGAAATCAAGATTTTGTTCACAAGTTTTACTCATCTCAATGCTCCAATGCCTCAGCAC
>NW_005065265.1:0-774 GCF_000277835.1 Geospiza fortis | reverse complement strand
AATACTTTAAAAAAAGCTTTACATGAGCCCCAGTGAGTGTTACCCAAGTAACTGCTGTTGCACTAGAGCCACCCCTTACCCAGGACTATCCCCACAGAAACTGGAGCCACAGCTGCTAAGTACCATCCAGAGCAGGGAGCATTCCTTGCATTTCATACAAGACACACCTTCTGTGTACTCACACC
This sequence comes from Geospiza fortis, assembly GCF_000277835.1. Classification (NCBI taxonomy): domain Eukaryota; kingdom Metazoa; phylum Chordata; class Aves; order Passeriformes; family Thraupidae; genus Geospiza; species Geospiza fortis. Next base: position 589 of record NW_005065265.1, on the reverse strand, counting down.
ACAAAACTTCCCAGCAGCTCAGCCTCAAAGGGACACAGACAGAGACAGGTACTATTACACCCAGGACCCTGCTGACGAAGAAAGAGCAACACTATCTCATTTGTCAGAAAGTATTTGCTAACTACCATTGGATCCCAACAGAAACTGTAAGGCAAATTAATGAAAATGTCCTAATTCTGGTCTTATGTGAAGTTTGTGCCTTATCAAGAGGTGAAACATGGGGATGTAGCTCCATTAAGAAGTTCCCAAACAGACTTATTCGTGGGCTTTATGCTTTCACCAGCTACTCTTCTTTCAGAAACTTCAAAGTGTGCTCTTGTACCTCAAAGGTGCAAATACTGCTGCTTTTCCTGAAAACGGATAGATTTTTTCCCTCCTGCCCTTGTATGCATCTCTAAAAATAGAGACTGAAGCTTGAAGCTGAGCCCTCAGCAGTGCCCTACTCTCCTTCTGCACCTTTCGGAAGAAATCATTGGTCCACCTTGAAAATAACATTCAGTTCCATGTGACAGGCAGAAGGCTTTAACCAGACACTGCTCATAATCCTGGAAATACTCTCTGAATACAAATGTAAAAGATCTCTCTCTCT
>NW_005065264.1:0-774 GCF_000277835.1 Geospiza fortis | reverse complement strand
CTCCTTCTGCACCACCCCTGTTTAAAACAGAACTGAAACTCTGTTGGCTTAATATTTGACAAACCTGTACTAGTTGCTCTCTTTTATCAGCTTATGGTGCTTTGTCTGCTTGATTCCCTCCTCCCACGCTGCTTTCTCAGAGCATCCTGATCTCATTGTCTCAGCATGCACCACTCTCACCTGAGAGGGTGGCAACTTGATGCTCTCACACTCACTACTGCAAATGGGAGCCTGAGTGCATGTTTGAGGCACACAAGGAAAATCTCTTCAGGGTCAGAAGGCTTAAGGTATTTTTAATTACAGTCTTGTTCATATGATCCACAATGTAGGTCTAACAAACAGGTAAGCAGTGGATCTGGAATTAAGGACTTAGTGTGCAAATTCCTGTGTTCTGCATGTAGGACAGCTGAAGGTAAAAGCGCTGACGTTAGCTCTTCATCTCAAGCCCATTTTATTCAATGGTGAGTGCAATATTCAACTGGAAGTACGACAATGCCTTGTAATATATTTGAACATAATACATATATGATGATATCTACAGTCTCTTCGTCCTTCCAATTTCTCTAAAGCAGTTACTATCTGAATAATATTTTTGTGGTTTCTTGAACAGAGCAACTCACTACCACAATAACGTTCTCCTCTAAAATCAGAACTCTACCTAAAGCTATCTTCATTAGCTGAGGATATGAGAGGATACAAGGTCACATGCCTTTTCTAAAACCTCTTTGCCAAACTCAGTTTGTTAAACTTAGGTGGTCCTAAGGGAAAAAAAAC
>NW_005065263.1:617-774 GCF_000277835.1 Geospiza fortis | reverse complement strand
ACTGGGATAAACTGGGAGGGGATTGGGGACCATTGGGATGGAACTGGGATTGAACTGGTTTATACTGGGAGGGGTTAATGGGGGCCTTGGGAGGGAACTGGGATTGAACTGGTTTGAACTGGGATGAACTGGGAGGGACTGGGATTGAACTGGGATC
>NW_005065263.1:0-270 GCF_000277835.1 Geospiza fortis | reverse complement strand
TACTGGTCCATACTGGTCCGTACTGGTCCGTACTGGTCCATACTGGTTTATACTGGTCCATACTGGTCCGTACTAGTCCATACTGGTCCGTACTGGTCCATACTGGTTTATACCGGTCCGTACTGGTCCATACTGGTTTATACTGGTCTGCACTGGTGCAGCGCACTCGGGCCCCGTTTATTCCTTGGCCTCGACCGAGCGGCTCCTCCTGAGCGGCAGCGACGGCGAAATCCGGGGCTGGGGCTGGGCCGAGCTGGGCCGCAAGGTGGG
>NW_005065262.1:0-774 GCF_000277835.1 Geospiza fortis | reverse complement strand
AGAGTTTTGTTTATCTCCGCAAAACACCCTCTCAGGGGGTGCTTGAGCCGCAGTCTCCGGATCCTCCAAGTCCCCCTCCGAGTCCCCCTCCTCCCCCTCCTCACTGTGGAATTCTTCAGGAATCCCAATGGGAGTGGCCTGTTCTGGGACCGGGATGGGGGGTGCACAAGGGGTCAGGAGTCAAGGGGGAAAGGTTCTGCAAACCCAGATGAGGGGGGGAAGTAAACCCCTGCCCTTCTGCCCCTGGAGAAAAGTCCTCTATAGTTCAGGGTGTTTACAAAGGGGGGTGTGCAGCAGAATATGGGTATTTCGCGTCATATGTTGCTTCATAAAGAACTCTGCAAGCAAACAACAGCGCTCCTGCTTTAGGGTCCCAGAAGGTAGTGCAGTGAAATAACTTCATGTTAGCATCTGTTCATAAACAGGGTTTAAATAGATCTTTTTTTTCTGTAAGAGATGGGTAGGTTTTCTTTGCTCACAGCAGCAGGGATTCAAATTTCTTTCTGGGAACTCTACCTGGATGTTGCTGATCCACTTGGGATTTGCACTTTGCCTGCTATATTTCATTGGCATGGCCATTAATTGTATTGATGCCATGTCGAAATCTCCTTCCTTTAATGCTTTTCAATATCTGTCCAATTGGTAGAATTGGATGTGTCTCTTGAAGAATCTTTTGTGTTATTATTTGAGATGGCTTCTGAAATATGAGGAAAGGGAACTGATATTTTGTTTGTATTTTGTGGGTTCGTGTCCTGCAAAGATGCTCCTTCTTCA
>NW_005065261.1:0-774 GCF_000277835.1 Geospiza fortis | reverse complement strand
TGGCCTCACCTGTGCTGAGTAGAGAGGGTACAGAAGGTAGAGAAAGTTTGGAACTAAAGCTGAAGAACATCCACCCTGCTCTTTTGAAGGACCACAAGTGTTTCATGGAAGGATATCCAAGTCAGAACCTCCTACTCTCACACTGTGTTTTGTTTTTACCAAAAATATACTTGCCCTCAAGTAAAGAACAAGCAAATCGAACTCAAAGACCCAAATATGAGGTCAGGATTTCTGGTCAGGAATATGTAGATAATATGCCTGTAGCCATGCTTTCATGCAAAGCATCTCAGATGGTGAACATAGCAAAATAGTTTGTAGGATTTTGTACTCACTCATTTAGCAGAGTTAAGATAAAAACCCAAAGCACTTATGACCCAATTTTCAGAATATAGCCAAGTTAAGCAATTGCTACTAAACTATCAAGGTGATAATTTTATATGTCAAATTCTGCCATGGTCTGCAAATATCAGCTATCCAAAACTTCACCTGGCACATCCTTTCAACTTTTATTTGGACCAGAACTTAAATCTAGGTTTACTCTTCTACCATCTAACTCTTAAATAGGATCTCGTACACTCCACACAGTGTCCCAGGACAACACTACTTGATTTGCAGTAAAATACAAAGCCAGCACCAAGTCATCATGCCTAAGCAAATTAAAATTTGGCATTTCTGTTTAATAATGAAGTCAGCCATCTTGCTGCAAATTGATCAGTTCTGCACCACTAAAAGGACAGAACTCCTTAACAGATTTCTAATATGCTAAAAAAAAAA
>NW_005065260.1:0-774 GCF_000277835.1 Geospiza fortis | reverse complement strand
TGCTCCAGCGCCTGCCCGTGCACCATGGAACATCAAATCCAGCTCCTCCTGCTCAGCTGCTTCCCTGGCCATGCCCTCAATGTCCCCAGCACAGCCTGGATTTCAAACCACATGGTAAAAACCAGGCAGACAAGAGGTGGGGCCATTCCCAGAGCTCCTTTTCCATGCAGGGGACTGAAATCCCACCAAGCCTGGAAGGCAGGCTGGGCTCACACTTTAGGGATGACCCCAGGAGGTGCAAGGATGTCCAGAGAGGTCCTGTGGGTGTCCCCACCCTCTGCAGCTTCTCACATCCAGCCTCCCTGGAATCCTTTCCCTGCCTGCCCAAGGAATTTTTTCCTTCCTGGGATTCAAGGATGTATATGTATAAGTGGGAGTTTCTCCCCAGTATCCACCCCTAAAGCTTGATCTTGCCTCCAAGGTGACACCAAACATCCCTCACCCTCTCCTGACTGCTTCCAGGGCCTTGGAGGAATTGGAATTTACACCACAGACCAGAATCTGCAGCCTCTTTTAACTGAAGGAACCTTTTTTCATTTATCAAGCCTTTTTGGGAAGAAAAAAATTTGCAATATTTACTCTTTCAAGGCATTCTGATCTCATTATGTTTAGCAGGAAATTCTTGCCACAGCACAAGGATTTCCCCCCAAATTTTATTCCCTGGACAAATTACTTTAACAAATAGTTGTTTCCTTAACTGCAATATTCTGATTTTAATTAAATGGAATGATTTTTAGGACTGGCTTGAGCAAGAAATCATTGTAAGCCTGGAAC
>NW_005065259.1:0-774 GCF_000277835.1 Geospiza fortis | reverse complement strand
ACCATGCTGATTGCTGTGTGCGCCACCACTCCACATGGAGTGGCTTTGCAGTGCCCCCTCCCCCCCCGCACTGGTGGGCTGAGAAAGCTGCTGCGATGCCTCACCCCAACACAAGTATGGTCTTCACTGAATGGCAACTTTCACCATCACTCTTAACACCCTTTAAATCTGGTGACCCTCAATCGGACATTTACAGATGCTCTTGGGTCTCCTTAAATCTAATATCTCTCTATCACATGGGCCCCGCCAGCCACAGGGTCTCCACCTTCTAAGGGGTCCCTGCTTTCTTCTTCTACATGTCCCGCCCTAAATGTCTAACAGCCCACTTGTCCTTAAGCTCCAACAGACTCCCAGAACGGATTCCATGTGCGACTTGCCTGGAGCTGAAGTTTGTACACCCGGACTACAGACAAACAATTTGGCCAGAACAATTATGAGGATCTTCTAAGTTTCATACCTACCCCAAGAACACTCCCGAAACTACGCCACTCACACTTCAAGCATAGTGTCTGTTCTAATACTCACAAACCTCTAGATCTGCAGTTTTCAGGGGCTTTTTCTCTTCTTCCCCTCCTTTGTTTAATTATCCAGTCTTTGTTGTCTCTGGGGTGTCGACCTGCAATCACCGATGGTCATTCAATCTGCCAAATTTAGCTGGGGTGCACCATTCGTCCGAAATCTCCTAGGGCCACAGAGAAGAGGTTCTATATCCCAAACAAGTCCCCCATTTGTGTGAAAAAATCCTCTCTTTTAAAATTTTAAAAGGTTTATTAA
>NW_005065258.1:0-774 GCF_000277835.1 Geospiza fortis | reverse complement strand
TTCTATGGCTATACAACATACAAGTTGTCTTTATTGGGTTTGGAACACAGAAATAATCAGTCAGTTTTGCAGGAATGTATTGGAAATGCAGAGATTTTGAACTTGTGGTATGTCATACTTCTACTTCTCAGCTGCAGAGCAATCCACTGTGTGCATTTCCTCTCAGACAAGCCTGTCTCATCTGATGACTGATGTGTCACTGCAGCCAGAGTTTGAGCTGTTACCTGAGCCCAGGCAATATTCTCACATAAAACCAGGGTAACATAACAGAAAAAACAATGTGGGAGTCGGTATTTGGCTGTATGTGTAAGAACACACCTTTCCACTCCGACATGGTGTGGCTGGCCCTGTGCAACACTGGAAGTAACACCTTGTTAACAGGAGGAGTCTGCAGTGGCATGGATGGAATCAAGTACTCTGCTGAATCCAGGCACTTTATTCATGTGTCAAAGTTGATTATTTGAGTATTTGGTGAATTTTCCATAAACTTAACACATCAGTTTCCTGGTTAAATCACCGCTTTTAGCTGTTTTCTTAAAAAGTTAATTAACAGTCACCATACATTACAAGTGAATATTTGTCCAGTATCAGACCCAGCTGTATTCAAGGCAAACACACCTATTGTGGGCTGCTGTGGGAGCAAGCTCCCTAAAAGCACAGCAGGCACCTGGATGTGTGGGAGCCCATCAGTGAACATCAGTGAACGCCAAGGAACCAGTAGTTTGTTGGTGCAACAATCATCCCTTCAACAGCTGACTTCTGGGAGAGTGATCT
>NW_005065257.1:0-774 GCF_000277835.1 Geospiza fortis | reverse complement strand
ACCCATCCTGTGAGAAACCTTCCGCAGAACTGGGCGCAGCTGAAAACTGATCTAAGATAGGTGGGAGGTTATTTTTTTCCTCTTTTTCCTTTCCTTTCCATTATTTTACACATATTGAGCATATCTGCATCACAGCCATGCTCTCACCTGAGGTAACTTTCAATCTAGACATTGATTTACATAGGACTCTACATAACAATGGAAATTCAAGTTCATACAGAGTGCTTGACTAAGACTCACCTGCAACAGAAGAGCTCTTGGTCATGTTTCCTTGGCACTGGGAAGGGCCCTTCTTCAGATACTCATCTCTCTGGGGAAAGGCCTTGAAAGAGCCAGGAAACTCTTTTTGAGATGCCTCAAAGTCATCAGGAGCACCAGAGGCATAAAACAAGGCTCCTGCAAGGTGTTCCTCAGCTGACTGCAGAGTACAATAGGAACACAGCCCACAACAAAATGTTCTCTTTGTTTGGAGAGAAACAATAGGCAGGCAGATTTTTCCAACAGATGTTAAAATTGAAATTAAGAATTGGTGGGAATAAATAGAGGCTTTGGGCAAAACCAGAAACTGTAAACAGGCTTCAGCTTTATGACTAAAGCTGTGAGATTCATATATCAGGCATTTAGCACTGTATAGCAGAGTGAATGCTGGGTTTTGCCTCATTACTGTCAAAATTCTCACTGCCATTACTGACTCCTCAACTTCCTGCCCCTCCAGAGCTGCTGACCACATCTTTGAAAGACTAGCTAAGATGCAGTGATTAAATGTAATGATGA
>NW_005065256.1:0-775 GCF_000277835.1 Geospiza fortis | reverse complement strand
TAGCTGGTGGGATAACATATTGGGAATCAAATGGTGGAAGAAGCTACAGCTCCTTTTATGTGCCACAGCTGGTTTGGTATTTCTTCCCTGTTTGCTGCCCTGCTTTGTTCGGCTAATCACCAGCATAATCCAGGGCATGCAAGAGGTAACAATGCCTATAGACCCAAAATTGACTACATCTTGGACTGCACAAAAGATTATGTGTTAAAGAAACAAAATAATATGGAAGACCCTTTGGAGGGAGCAAAAAGAATTAAAAAAAAAAAAAGGCAAATAATGGAGGATGGAAAAAAAGAAATACTGCTTAAGCCAAATGATTTATATAAAACGATGAGGAGGGATTTTTATAAATACATATTATGTTGTTGGCTTTTTGCAAATATTAGGATGAATGTTATATGTATAATGTTAAAAAACGTTGCTTTTATTTCTGCTATTAACAAAAACTTAGACATAGTAGTAGTGGTAGCTGATAGTTATGAGTGAACTGTCTGTTTGGTCGGGATAACATCCAGCGAACAGGTAATGTGGACCCTGCTACTGATATGCCAACTATCACCATCTGCTGTCTGAAGAAAGTATGGACCAAGGCCCAAACTGGAAGTGATAAGGAAGAGGAGCCAAAACCACAGCCAAGAAACACATATGCTCTAAAAAGGAGGACCCAAGGAAAGGCCATGTAAAATAGTTACTGGAAAATGTAAACTAGTTAATGGATATGCAAAGGGGCATCCCCGAAGGTGATGGTGTGATGGGTTTTCTCCTTGAGCCAGGT
>NW_005065255.1:0-775 GCF_000277835.1 Geospiza fortis | reverse complement strand
TTTTGTATCTAGTGATTATTTACTGTTGGGTTTTGTTTTTGCTGTTTTGCTTCTTAGTAACAAGTACCGCTCGCTAAACATTCATTACTCTGATACTATCTTGTTTTAATGTAATATTCTGGATTCAGAATAAATGCCTCTTTCTAAAATAGGTCTAACATCTTTTGCTGCTAAACATCTATTTTTTTTCACCAGACATCTTGATAGAATACTAGAAAAGAACAACAGAAAGCAGAATATTATTTAGTATATAATGCCACATATCTATGGATGTACTTATTTACAATGCAAACTAGTAGTGATATGACAATGACATTTTAGGATCTTTAGTTGACAGTACTTTCCCAACACAGCAGACCTTTTCTATGTACAAACTGACACTTTTGTTTTCATCCTGAAGTCAAGTCATAATCGGAATGTCTGACAATATCCAGATTGTCAGTAGATTTGGCAAGAAATAGATACAATTTCTCAAAAAAACATGCTCATGTTTCTCAGCTGGGAAAGAGAAAATGCTTATGTCATTTGAATGGATACACTTCAAAAAGTACACTTTTAGAAAAGAAATCTGGCACTGTGTAGGAATTATCACATACGAATATGTATGCCAATCTGCATTGTGATACACATGTGCATGCCACCAAATAGGATATATAGGTATTTGTAATTATGATATTGAAATGTATGGTTCTTCTGTGTCTAAGACCTGAAATTCACAAGTCCTACTCTGATCTTCTACTGAAATACCTAATTAATTTGGCTTATTTTAATAACT
>NW_005065254.1:0-775 GCF_000277835.1 Geospiza fortis | reverse complement strand
TGCAAAATGCTGCTAAGGACAGAAAAGCCAACAGAAGCAGGAGAAACAGGAGGAGCAGGGAGAAGTCTGCAACAGCCAGATTTAGGATGTAGACAGTGAAAGGGCTCTGCTTTGTGTGGAAGCCCAGGAACCACAAGACCACCCCATTCCCTGCCAGCCCACAGAGGGAGATCCCCAGGCACACCCCTGCAAAGGCAATCAGGCTGGAGGGAATGCTGGAGCATTCAGATCTGATATATTCCTCCCAGTCCAGAAATCCATAAAGTGTATTGTTCACGGTGAGGTTTGTTGTGCTGTTCTCCTCCATGGTGAATGATCCTGCTCCCGGCAGCTGCCTTCTCCCTTTCCCACCACCTCCTAGGGGAATCAGAGGGAAATAAGGGACATCAGCACTCCCAGCATTTCCCAACTGTCCACACAGCCCCACGCCAGCCCCAGGAGAATCCCCACTCCTGCAGTGCCCAGGACTGGCTCCCAGCCCTCCAGCCCTGACTCTAGACAGGAATGTCCCACCAGGCCATCCCTGGACTCCTACCTCCAGCAGCAACAGCACTGACACAGCAGCACCAGGAGAAAGGGTTTGGAGATGGCTGCTGGAACCACTGGCTGTGCTTTAGTCTTGTGCCTCGTGCCTGGGTGCAGCCCTCGGCCCAGTGATCACATCCCATGGTCAGAGCTCCCCTCACAATCTCCCCACATCAGTGACAGCTTCCCCTCACATGTCCAGGGACACAGATCTTATTAGGAAGAGGTGGCCATGTCACTGCCTTCCTCT
>NW_005065253.1:0-775 GCF_000277835.1 Geospiza fortis | reverse complement strand
AGTTGGAAGGGATCCCCAAGGATCATCCAACTCCAGTTCCTGGAATGGAGCTGTGTTTGGAAACTGCTGCACCCCAGTAATTTGTGGGTACCAGCAAACTGTTACCATTTGGGAGCATGGTTGGAGTGGTTGTGCTTATCACCAATGTGCATCAGGTCTTAATATATTCTGCATTCTCTGGCAGGGTCTCAGTTTTGAATATCGAGGAAATTATTCTTCATGGCGATATTGCTCTTTCTATATTGTAGAAGCCTAGAGGACTAGATTAAAATAAACTAAAATTTCTGTATAACTCAGTTAAGTGGGACAAATCTATAAAATCTAAGGAGATATGCCCAGTCAGTGGTTTCTCAGATTATCTTTGCACAGATTTTTACTCTTGTGTCTGTACTAAATGTCCTCATTTTGTGGAAGAGCAGATCCATCTGCTAATGGAACTACAGCACTATCAGAGACAGATATTTTTCTGTGTGAATTGCTTATTTGGATTTGATGCATGAGAGCAACTACCTGTAACAGTGCTTCATTCTTTTTATTTCCTAGGTGTGGTGTGGAAAAAAGCCTTGTCTGTTACACAAATACTGGGATAATTCCAATAACCAGTGTCCCATGGGTCAAGAATGCCAGGAGAAGTATATGAAATGCTTTCAGCCACCATGCACAGACTGGGGAGAATGCAGTGCCTCTGAACCTCTGCCTATCAATATCAAGTGTCTGCCTAATTCTGGGTACTTGGACAATGACTGTGCTAGAATTACTTTAATTTTTAATGGAG
>NW_005065252.1:0-775 GCF_000277835.1 Geospiza fortis | reverse complement strand
TCTGGCCTTCCCTGAGTTTTCCTTGCCCCCTGCCTCTCGTAGCTGAAGTCCTGGTGCCACCCTGGCAGCCCCCTCTCTCCTACTGCAAGGAGAGCCTTACACAGGGTTTTAGACTGGTGTGATGCAGGCAGGCAGAAATTAAGTGCAGAAATCCTTGTCTTGTCATCACTCGTGTTTCTGTGGTGTTTGCTTGTGCCTTTGGAGTGTGGGGGACTCCAGGGCACAAAAGCAGCAGTGTTGGGGTGGAGATGGGCATTTGACCACTTGGGAAGGAGCATCCTCTGCTGACACCCCAGCACAGCCCATCACATGCCCAGGAGTCCTCTTCTGCTGCAGGGCCTCTGTGAAATGCACTGTGAAATGACTTTTTAAACACACCTTGCCTCCTTTTCCTCATGCCCTCAGAAGCATCTCCCCGTGTAGGATTACAAGGTAAAGACAATGCAGCCCGTTGTGTTTGGGAGTGGTGCTGTGGGGCACACACAAAGTGGGGATTCCTGCTCTGTCCCGTCCTGCGTACGTGGGGCCTTCTTCATCTTCAAAGCATTTTCCAGCCATGAACTAAGAGCACACGCATTAGCTGGGAGCACACACCCCTCCCTGAGCAGCTGATGCCGGCCACATCCCAGGAAAAACTTCCAGAATATGACACACCACTTTTGATGAAAATAAAATGATGCCATGTTTCATCAGCTCTATTAGAAGTACTTAAGTAATTGAACTAACGAAACTTTAAAAACCCTTTAAGAGACGAATGTGGTACACACCTTTGTTC
>NW_005065251.1:0-776 GCF_000277835.1 Geospiza fortis | reverse complement strand
AAAAAAGGAGTATTGAATGCCAGGAATAAACTTGATAAATGAGCTATTAAAATATTTATTTTATGCAAAGGTCTTTGCCGTCCTTGAGCCTCCAGGATAATTTTTGATATTACTATTTTAAATGCTAGAGATGAACAAAAATTTCTGGTTGGACTAGTCTATTTTTATTATCTTCAGCAGGCTAAGTGGGAGCATGATAAAACTGGATGTTGTCCTTGATGCCGAGCTCCTCCTTTTAGTGCCATCAATAGTTCTCATTATTTGAACACACTGGAATGTTTTTTTTGTGGCATACTCAAGGACAAGGATTAGCTGGGGGAAATTATTTTGAAATGTTGAATTATTTTACTATCTAAAATCTTAAGAGTGAGGTCGTAGAAAGAGATACTGCTGGCATTTTCACTTTTTTACTGCAAGTCCAAATAGCATTAATTGAGGAATTTATCTGTCAGAGATATCATTGTTATGAGATGCAATTTGCTTCTGTAACTCCATTTTTAAACACATGCTGATATATTTCAGAGTCTATTTTTTGACAGTCTTCAAACAGATACATTGGAGGGTCCCATATTCCACATGTGACTAGTGTGAGCTCCTGAAACAACATTCCTACATGATGGATGCTCAGATCCCAGATCCGACCAGGGCCTTTCCAGGGTCAATGTTAGGATCAAACCATGCTGCATCACTTCTCCATATTTCCCACAGTTCCTGCTGGACCAGCAGCCATATTTTCACTAATTCAGGGTATAAGAGAACTCTGATGTGACAGGAGT
>NW_005065250.1:0-776 GCF_000277835.1 Geospiza fortis | reverse complement strand
AAAAAAAAAAAAGCAAAAAACCAAAAAATAGATCTGAGAGTGATGCTAAAATTTCTAAGCTCAGCAATAATTTTGCTGTAACCCACAATAATAACTTTCTCTGAAATGCTAATAGTAACTAATACTTCTCTGTGATATTAGGTAGCATACAGAATTGTCTCTGTGGTTTTGATTCCATGGCTAAAAAACATCCAATTTCCTGGAAACTAAGCTATTACACAGTTAGAAATTTCACATTCAGACAATAGAAACCAATTTTACAAAACAAACAAAAATTCCCAAGGGAAGGGAGAATTGAAATCTTACTGAACTTTGCTACTGTGAACAATGTTTTAAATATAGTAGTAGACACACTGTTAGAACAAACAGCTAAACAAAATATCTGAAATTAGTAATTATCAGTTTTAGGCCTGACTAACTAAATTACTACTCACTGAGGGTACACAGTAATTATCATTATTGGAGTCCAATCTTGAATGGCAATCAATGTTCCAATTGCTCATAGTAAAGAGCAATTTACATGCTATTAGTGGGAAGTAGAAGAAAAATCTCAGATTTAATCTCTCAAATGGAATAGGATATTGCTCACTAGAGGTTTGTGGTTAATTAAAAGCCACTTATTTTGATATTTTTATTTCTTTTGTGGTACTATGCCCAAAGCTCTCTGCAAACACGTGGGTTTTATGGTGAGAACATGAATGGTGTTCAGGCATAAAGAAAGATAACATCTGAAAATAACAGTTTTAGCTTCAGAAAAAAACAAAACAAAACAAAAC
>NW_005065249.1:0-776 GCF_000277835.1 Geospiza fortis | reverse complement strand
CAGGAGAAGAATCCTGGGCAAGGGGATATTTCAGAAAATATGACGGTCACAGAGATGGACCTTCTTTTCTCCTCTACTGTCCTGTGCTCAGTCATATTTTCTCTCTGTTCAAAAACCCATCTCCTGTAAAGAGTCATTATTTCTCTCCAATCAATGCATGGGAGGATTGACTTTAGTGATGCACATGAAGTCCCTTGAGGCACAGAATTGACTGATACCAGGATAGTGCAGTGTGAGCTGTAATTATATTTATTCTTAAACTCTCTCATAGTTGTGTAGGTGCTGGTTAATTTTTTCCACCAATTACTATTAGGTTAAGGATTTCTTCTCTTCAGCTAAGAAGCACCTCATAAATACTGCTCACATTACTGGGTTTGTCTGTTCTCTCCTCTCAGGGTCCCCGTGGTGTGCCTGGGATCCCTGGACCACAGGGGCCTCCTGGCCAGGATGTAAGTAAAATTAAAGTGTAAGTGCTCAAGAAATTGGTCAGTACTTGCATCTAATTTCCTTAAAAATTTATGCTGATAATAAACTGCAGTCTCTGAGTGTTACTAGGATTGTCCAAGAGATGTTTTGCAGAAGTGGAGCTCTTACAACTCAGGATGTCAAAGGGGAAAATAGTTGGAATAAGGAGGATTGCTTCAAGGAAAGTGGGGTTCATCACTGAAGCATTTTAAAATGACAGTGGAGAAGGGACTTGGCAGCACACACTGGGGAAGGATCTCAACTGGAAAAGGATGGTGGTTAGGCTCTCTAGGAACTTCTTAGAATCCACT
>NW_005065248.1:0-776 GCF_000277835.1 Geospiza fortis | reverse complement strand
AATCATAGAATATCCTGAGTTAGAAGGAACCTTAGGTTTGATGCTTTAATATTGATATTAGAAATCAAGTAATCTTTAGTTGTCTAAAACATGAGTTGTTCTGCTTAACCTCAGATTTTACATGCTGCATGACATCATAGAAAGCAGGATGCAAAGTGTTTTGAGAACTAAGGATTTATAGTTTATCTCAAGGTATCATGAAAAGTTTGCTGCTCTCACCTACACCATGCCTCTGTTCAAAAGGAATGTTTGATGGGGGAAAAGAGGACCCTGGAATTTTCATCTGGAAACACTGATTACTGTAACTATCTTAGATTTCATTGCAGTGTCAAGCTCTTTTAGGGGAGACAAATAACATTTATCCCCCTAATACCATTAATCCCTTGCCCAATTTCACTGTTTGTGTGTGATCAGTCACTCGTAGCTTATATATTACAGAAACTTAAAGCATAGTATTATTATATAGTATTACGATAGTATTGTAATTATATAATAATACAATAGTATTATCATTGTGTGCTTTGTGCATAACTGACATGACTTTCATTTTTATGCCGCTAAATTTGAAGGGTTTTACAAAAGATAGCTTCATTGCTTGCATGCTAAAATCAGTCCTCTTTGCCACAGAAAAAAAATGTGCTGTACACAGTAGGATTACCTCAGCATTATTTCAATTTCTCCATTAATTGGGATGGGATTCATTAAAACCCTCTTGACACTGGTTTTTAAAAATGACATGTTTTACTATATGCTTTGTTTTCCTGTACTGGTTTGCT
>NW_005065247.1:0-776 GCF_000277835.1 Geospiza fortis | reverse complement strand
CAGGAACCTCTACCAGCAGCTGACAGATGCCAGGATGCTACCAAGCCCTCAGAAGAGGAGGCGGAGGAGGAACCATGCCGAGATTGCAGTCCATGACCAACATTTTTGTCCTACCTGTGAAGGAAACTGTGAACCTTGGGTTTTATGCCAATGTAAAAAGTGTGGAAATTGGAGGTATCGCAGAGCCCTTTTGGTAAGTCATGGTGTGCATCATGTTATGATGTGGAGTCACAAATAAGGTATAAGGCCATTGAATTTTTAATTGCAGAAGGCCACAAGGAAAAAAATAGCCCTTGCCTCCCCATTCTCAGGAGGGAAGTTTTGAGGGAAGCTGAAAATAGCCATATTTGCAAAGTAGAGTGCAAACAAAACAATGTAGTGCCTTAAATGTGGCCAGTCCCTAAATGAGCTTGGGAAAGGACAAAAAGGTATCAGGAGAAATTAATCCACAAACATCAGAGGTTTATGTCCAAAAAGGAGACAGAGGAGTCCTTTTACTTTATTCAAATAAAGGGAGAGGGCATGGGGCATTCCCCTGGGGTCTCTCAAATTTTTGGAGGACACCCTCCTTTTTATCCTAATTTTCCGGCCGCATTTCCGTTCTCTCTTTCCCCATTGGCTGAGGTACTTGAGAGGTACAGACTTCCCGGAACACCTGATACCGAAGATTTCCCTCTAATGTATAACCCTCTTGTTTAATTTTTAATTCTTATTGTGAAAAACACGATCACTCTCCTGTGAAAATATAAAAGTTAAATAAAGGACAATAGGAGACA
>NW_005065246.1:0-776 GCF_000277835.1 Geospiza fortis | reverse complement strand
AAAAAAAAATCTGCTTCAGGCTTAAGATGCAATAAATGGAAGCACTACACTGGTTTTGGGTTGTACATGTATGTTAATCCCCTAAAAGCACAGACATTTTGCAGTGACGTTGGGATACATCGCCAGTGTTATTCTGTAAATAAGACAAAACATCTCCTGGTTTTTGTGTGTTCAGCTCGTTGCATGCGATGTGTAACTCCACCTTGCACATTCCTGCATTCTGGGATGCTTCAGGAAACAGTTTGCCAAGACAGGCATAGGAAACAAAAGCATCCTGTGTTGTAGACTTGAGAGTTTGAAAGCTTCTGTAAATTGGTGACCTAGGAAGTTATTAAAAGACCATGTACTTGGTAAATCAGTTCTTGACATTGATTTTCACATGAATGAGATATTCTATTTTGCCTCTCAGAGAATGCAGTTTCTCAGTACAGTATTTTAGGCATGAAAATTGTGAACAATAAAATACTCGTCAAAATGATAATTTTAGCATTCCTAAATTGTCATATTACTATCCTTGTTATTGGAAGAGTCTAACTGAAAACGGGAAGAAAAGTGTCAGGTTGTCTATATTTTTTCAACCCAAAAAACTCTTAATTATGATTCCTGGCAATATCTCTTTGTTTTCCAAATATTATACTTAAGAAAAAATTTATGATATTCTTCGCTAAATTCCTAATAAAGAGTTGTTTTGAACTGCCATGAAAGGTATCCAGTTTCAGTTTTATTCTAATGTTTCACTTTTCAATGCAGCAGGGGTTCAGAGTTATAGAAAGGGT
>NW_005065245.1:0-776 GCF_000277835.1 Geospiza fortis | reverse complement strand
TGCAACATGAAGCTAGATGTGTTCTTTCTTCTATTAAAAAAAAAAAGGCAGGTGTTTATGCTTTTCTGGCTTATAAAATACTAACTGGATCTGAAAAGGGTTTTCTAATGCAGCACCATGCCTTTGACCTGCTTGAAAATCTTACAGGAAAGGAGTTAGTGTAGTCCATCTCCAATCCTTGTCTCTGCCAAACGTTGTGCAATATGAGAGTTACTGACATTACTGCCTGGGGGGCAGTTCTCAGGCAATTCCCTCAGGTCTGTATCTGGAAAGGAACTCGAGAAAGTAGATCTGTTTTATGAGCTGTAAATGCATTTGAAACAATTCTGGATGAAACATATGGCAAGCATATCAGAACACTTCTCAGACTAGTAAATTGTGTGATAATTAGTGCCATAATAAAGACTATTGTAACTTGTGTACACTCAATATTGCCTCACAGCTTTTGCCATTGGACTGATGAAGGAGGGTATGTGTAGCTTTTATGTGCTGGGAGGCAGAAGATCAAGGAGTGTTTCCATTCTTGGTGTTGCATTTCTGATGCTGATACGAGCTACTGAAGTTTTCTGTTACAGCATCAGCCTTTTGCTGTGCACTGCAGTCAAAGTGTCTGACATGCAACAGAAAAATCTTTCTGCTCTTCCACTTCCTATAGCCCAAATTCACCTTCATTGTCGTGTGCAAAGTGGCAACTATATTTTATTACCCTGTGAGCTTGAAAAAGTTTGGTGTTTAACTGCCTACAGGACAAAGCAAAATTTATCTCTCATTAGAAG
>NW_005065244.1:0-776 GCF_000277835.1 Geospiza fortis | reverse complement strand
AAATTCCCAAAGATTGAGATCCCAAAATTTCCAGAGATGGGGATCCCCAAAATTCCTCATCGATGAATCCCAAATTTCCCCAAAATCAAAACCCCAAATGTTCCAAAAATCAGGATCCCAAAATTTCCAAAGATTGGGGATCCCAAAAAATCCGAAAGATTGAGATCCCAAAAAATCCGAAAGATTGGGATCCTAAAATTCCCAAAGATCGGGATCCCAAAAAATCCCCAAAGGTCCCAAAACTCCCAAGGATCCAGATCCCAAAATTCCCAAGAATCGGAATCCCGAAATTCCCCGATTTTTCATGATCCCAAAATTCCCATTAAATGCCATCCCAAAATTCCCAAAGATTGGGATCCCAAAAAGGGACTGAAATCCCAAAATTCCCAAGGATCAAGATCCCAAAAAATCCGAAAGATTGGGATCCTAAAATTCCCAAAGATCGAGATCCCAAAAAATCCCAAAATTCCCAAAACTCCCAAGGATCTGGATCCCAAAATTCCCAAGAATTGGAATCCCAAAATTTTCCCAAAATCGTGATCCCAAAATTCCCAAGGATTTAGATCCCAAAATTCCCATTAAATGCCATCCCAAAATTCCCAAGGATCAAGATCCCAAAATTCCAAAAGATCGAGATCCCAAAAAATCCCCAAAGGTCCCAAAATTCCCAAGGATCCGGATCCCAAAATTCCCCAAAATCATGATCCCGAAATTTCCAAAGATCGGGGTCCTGGAAGATTTAGATCCCAAAATTCCCAGGGATTGCGATCCCAAAA
>NW_005065243.1:0-776 GCF_000277835.1 Geospiza fortis | reverse complement strand
CCAAAAATCAGCTCAAAATCAGCTCAACATTACCAAAAAATCATCTCAAAATTACCCCCCAAAACACCCCAAAATCATCCACAAAAACAGCCCAGAACCTGCCCAGAATCATCCACAAAATCACACCCAAGCCACGAACTGGTTCCCCTCCTGCACGGGTGGGAAAAAACCAGCCCAAAATCAGCGCAAAACCAGCCCAAAATCACACCCAAGCCACGAACTGGTTCCCCTCCTGCACGGGCGGGAAAAAACCACCCCAAAATCAGCCCAAAATCACCCCCAAAATCAGCCCAAAATCACCCCCAAAATCAGCCCAAAATCACCCCCAAAATCAGCCCAAAATCACCCCCAAAATCAGCCCAAAATCACCCCCAAAATCAGCCCAAAATCACCCCCAAAATCAGCACAAAAACAGCCCTGAACCATCTCAAAATCAGCCCCAAATCACCCTAAAATCACCTCCAAACCCACCCCAGAATCCCCTTCAGAACTACCCCAAAATGCCCCAAATCAAGGCCCTCGGGGGGGATTTTGGGGGAGAATTTGGGTGATTTTAGGACCTGATCGTGGCCTGAGACATCGTCTCCAGATGTTGGCAATGTTTTTGGGGTGAATTTGGGCGTTTTTGGGGCATTTTGGGACCTGATCATGGCCTGGGACATCATCTCCAGCGCCGCCGCCCCCGAGGTGTCCCTGGGGGCCGGGTCCGAGTCGAAAATCACTTGGGCACAGGGGTTGATCCACATCTGGGGGGAAAAACGGGGAAAATGGGAAAA
>NW_005065242.1:649-776 GCF_000277835.1 Geospiza fortis | reverse complement strand
TACGAAATGTTCTGATTTTTCCTTAGAAGATTTGGAGGCAGATCTTTAATGAAATGAGGTTCTGAATGCTAGGTGACAGCCTGTGCCTCATGCTTCTCTCTTGCCACAGCTGACAGAACCAACAGCC
>NW_005065242.1:0-478 GCF_000277835.1 Geospiza fortis | reverse complement strand
AGCCAGTGCTTCCTGTTGCTGGCTGAGGATGCTGGGTGCTGGAGTCCTGCCAGGAGCGAGGGATTTCCTGCAGGCAGCGACAGCAGAACTTTGCCTTTCTCCTGTGATGTTGAGGCTCCAAAGGGCTGGTGCCTCTGGGAGAGCATCTGGCTGCTTGGCTCAGGGAAGCTCTATCTCTGGGCTTCTTCAGCGTTTTGTCCAAGGGCATGTGAAATTGGTCTGCAGTTTTCTTGAGTAATTCTTCCGTTCTGCAGTCTTTTGGGCCAGGTGACTTTTGGCTTTTGACAAGCTACAAGGAGATTGCTGTTTTTTCCACAAAGCTGTGGGGGGTCATTCTTGTCCATGTTGCGGAACAAGGAAAGTGAGTAGGTTTGAAGTCTCCTGGTGCGGTAAAAAAGCAGAAGGGGCCAGTTTCTTTTGATGCATGTAGTGATGAAGTCTGAAGCATTGTCAAGGGCCGGTGAGCCTGGACTGGGGG
>NW_005065241.1:0-776 GCF_000277835.1 Geospiza fortis | reverse complement strand
AAAAAAAGGCATGAAAAATTACAACCTTAGAGTTGATAAAAAATTAGAAACAGAGGAGATAAGCTCTCTCTAGGAAGTGTAAATCTGAAGGAAGTAAAATAAATTTCCCTAAATGATGCTTTTACATTGGTTTTGCAAGTCACTAGATCCTTTCTCACTCAAGATATTTCTAATGGGCCATTGCTAATGTTTAATTACCTTATGGTCTTTACAGAATCTGGGGAAAGATCACTGTATATGTGAACAGTCACCACCTCTGGTGATACCTCGATGGCCTGACTTTCTATTTTTGGCTTTCTTCAGTTGTGTTGTGCTTCCTTGGGGGATTAAAAATTCATTATTTTATATCTATTCTTCCTTCTTTGTGGAAGCTGTCAGTCTGATATTTGGATTAAGGTTATGATTTGGAGGAAGACATTATTTATTTTCAGGGGGGAGGGAATCTATTCTCTTCTGACCATGCTGCAAACATCTTTTGTTACAGCATTTTCCTGTCATGATTTTTCAACACCCCTGGAGAACTAAAACAAAAAGACAGTGATCTGGCATTTCTGACATTAGAGATATGAAGTCTGTCTGCGTTACACATAGCTTTGGTGCATTTCTGGGCATTCGGGGAGTTTTTCATTATGTTACTTTTCTTAGTCCTAGGATAGTGAAAGATAGAAGTGTTTTAGTGCATGGTAACAAGTGTTTTTCTTGTTCCAGGAATGTGCAGTACTTTTCCTAAATCTGTTTCAAACAACAACAACAAACAAACAGACAAACAAACAAAC
>NW_005065240.1:0-776 GCF_000277835.1 Geospiza fortis | reverse complement strand
TTTTTTTTTCCTAGTGACTTAAAGTCCTAGATCTTAAATGACAGCAGCTTAGCCTGCTTTCAGTTTTAATACTTCAAATCCATACTGTGAAACTAAAAAGAACTGTATATTGTATTGGTCTGCTCTGCATTCTTGGGGAATTTTATGCAAATATGATGGTAAAGACAGTATTTCATGTTTCTATTGCACTGTTGATTTGGATACTAATATTTTAATTCATTTAAAATTCCCTACAACATCCTTCCTTTGCAAGCATGCAGCATACTGCTTGTGCTATTCTCCACAGAAAGCTGAATGATTTGATTTGTTGATTTTCCACTGAAAAGCTGAATGTGTAAAACCCCATCATGTCTCATGGGATTTGCAGATTGAATTTGCCTCATGAGATTAGGTCCTTGTGTCATCTGTGGGCCATGCACTTGAGTTAGCTTTGATCTTGCATGGTGTGCTGCTGCATTACTGCAGCTGGGATGTGCCACCTCTTGTGAACCAGAGATGTGAGATCTTGATGCTACCCAGAGGATGCAACTTGCCATGAAAACCTTGTTTAAGGGGAAGAATAAGATGACAAGGTATTGATCTGGCATTTATTTCATGGTGATTCCTTCCTGTCTCTCAGTTTTTTAGTTGATGTAATGCTTATCCCCCATTTGACAGTAGAGTGTGTCCAGACAGTAGGAGTGCTCTGGGTTAACCAGGGATGGGAAGATCTGAAGTGACACACTTCAGTTTTGGAAGTCTTCTATTGATTTGACTGGGGAGTGCAGTTCATATCA
>NW_005065239.1:0-776 GCF_000277835.1 Geospiza fortis | reverse complement strand
TTTTTTCTTTCTCTTCCCCTAAAACAGAGGAATGGTGCCCTCTTTGGCAACCATATAAACCACATTAGCAGTGACAGACGAGATTCCTTTCACCAAATCAACACCACACACCGTCCCTTACATGTCCAGCGGCCTTCAATTCCCTCTGCAAGTGATACTGAGAAAAACATGTACCATCAGGCAGGAAACTCTGTGTACCACAACCATCATAACCACAACTCGGTAGGAAAGCACGTTCCAAACTCAACAAATGCCAATCTCAATAATGCCAACGTGTCCAAAGTCCATGGAAAACACCCAAGTTTTGGGAATCGTGAGCACCGATCTGAGAACGGTTACCGCTCACACTCCAGGACTGACCACGAGAAGAGAAGAAGGCCAAGCAGTAGGAGGTAAACTTAAATATGCCTTTGTTTTTAAATAAATTTATTAATACACTATAGGAAACTTAAGCTAAGTGAAATTAATTTGAATCTTCATTTCTGTTGCCTACTGATGTGTAAGCTGTATTTAAAATGTAGCACTGATAAATGGGAAATGCATAAAGCCTTATTGGGGTTTGAAAGTAGCAGTTGTCTTTGAAGTGAAATTATTAGTTACAGCACAGACATTGTAATCAACAAAGAATTTCTCTAAATGACTTGTTCTTAAAATATTTTTCTCATTTTTGTGGCCAACCTGGATAGAACACGCTACTATGAAACATATATTAGGTGAGTTGATATTGTTCTGACATAATTGAAGAGGACAGGGAGGTTTTATTTTTTATTTTTTTT
>NW_005065238.1:0-776 GCF_000277835.1 Geospiza fortis | reverse complement strand
CAGGTGGGAATTGCAGGTGGAAATTCCGGCTGGGAATTCTGGGGGGGAGTTCCAGGAGATGTTCCAGGTGGGAATGAGGGAATTCCGGGTGGGAATTATTCTGGGAATCCCGGGTGGGAATGTGGGAGCTCTGGGTTCCTCCAGGAATTCAGTGAATTCCAGGTGGGAAATCTGGGAGATGTTCCAGGTGGGAATTTGGGAATTCTGGGAGATGTTCCGGGTGGGAATTCCAGGAATTCAGTGAATTCCAGGTGGGAATTCTGGGAAACATTCCGGGTGGGACATTTGGGAATACTGGGAGATGTTCCAGGTGGGAATTCTGGGAAAATTCCGGGGCATGTTCCAGGTGGGAATGAGGGAATTCCGGGTGGGAATTATTCTGGGTGGGAGTTCCAGGAGATGTTCCGGGTGGGAAATTTGGGAATTCTGGGAGATGTTCCAGGTGGGAATTCCGGGTGGGAATTATTCTGGGAATCCCGGGTGGGAATGTGGGAGCTCTGGGTTCCTCCTCTACTGGGAGACGTTCCGGGTGGGAAATCCGGGTGGGAATTGTCCTGGGAATTCCGGGTGGGAATTCCAGTGGGATGTTCCAGGTGGGAATTCCCTGGGGGGAAGTTCTGGGTGGGAATTCTGGGAGATGTTCCAGGTGGGAATTCCCAAAAATCCAACTGGGAATTCCCAGGTGGGAATTCAGGGAGATGTTCCTGAATGGAATTTGGGAGTTCCAGGAGATGTTCCTGGTGGGAAACTTGGGAATTCTGGGAGATGTTCGGGGT
>NW_005065237.1:0-776 GCF_000277835.1 Geospiza fortis | reverse complement strand
CGCTCCTGCTAGCTGCGCTATCAGCTAGCAGTGTCAAAACAACTTCGCAAAACTACAGCTTGTGCTACCAGCTACCAGCTGGTTCCTGCCCTTTAAGCCCCGGTTTAAGCACCCCCTGTGCTGCGCTCACGCTGCTGCCCAGCGCCGCAGCCCGGGGCCACTCGCTAGCACTGTTGCCGCGCCCGCGCTCTCCAGTACCGCTACACCACGTCTGCACTTCCTAGCAACGCCGCTCTGCATCTATGCTCTTTAGCAACACCGCTGCCGCTCTTCTGCTGCTTTTCTCTTTAAAGCAGCGATGTCTGAGCAGCGATCACAATCGGCGCACTCCACTGTTTTACTCACACTCGCACACACACACAAGCACACACGTCTGGATGTAAGAGGCACACCAAACTGAAATCGGGATTTCTCATTCCTCGAGCTGCGCTATCAGCTGGGGACCTCCACCGCCGCCGGCCTCACCTCCGGCAGGCGGTTTGCTTGCAAGTCCCCTGGGCAAAACTGCGCGCAAAGACATCTCAATGCGACTTACCAGATGCCAACCTTAAGGAAATTAATACATACCACTTCCGTCCGCAGTCGCAATGGGCTGTGGTCTGCCCCCCGCAGTGTACAGCCAAGGCACAGAGACCCTTCTCTGGAAAAAGCCCCGTGGCACCTGAGGAGGTCTGTCCCCAACTGGACCCGTGGGTGAGCAGAGTTGTCCCTTTGTGGTCGCCAAAATGAAGCCATACATGGAATAAATTAACTCCACAACCAGATATAGTTATGAA
>NW_005065236.1:0-776 GCF_000277835.1 Geospiza fortis | reverse complement strand
GTCAGTGTTGGTTGACGCTGTCTCAAAAAAGTGGGCTGAAGCCAGTGTCAAGAAGTTTTCACGGTTGTGTTTGAGAACATAGCACGGTCTTTTTGGAATTGCAGGTTGACTGCTAACTGCCTGTGGCTGAACTTTTTGTTTTATTGATGTGTTTGTCCATTCCCAGTACGTTCTAACTCCAGCCTGTTTTCTTTGTGTTTATGGTAGACTGTGCTTCTGTGGTTTTGTTAGTAAGTAGTTTAACAAAGTATACTTTCTTAGGTCAGCCATATTTATTATCGTAGTTAACTAGAGTTTGCACAAAAGTCACCAGCTTCATTATAAATATTATTGAAAGAAAAATAATTTTACTTGCATTCACTCCACACTTCTGCACTTAAGCCTCTGAACCTGTATAGGAGCATACTCACCATTGTCAGTGATGATATTTCAGTTGAACTACTGAATGTAAAAAATGAAGTGCATGCATAATATCCGTGAATGTACGAGGTCTTCAGCCTACTAGTTCTAAAAGCATTTGATAAGACTGCAGGTGAGTTTACATCAAACTGGCAGCAGGTAACAATTTTATAGATAAAGTATGTTTTCCTTCCAGATAATTACACTTACAAATGTTCTCATTTATTTTCGCTCTTACCCTGAGCTGACACAAATTTGGTGATGTTTTCAACCTAGATCATGGTGTGATTCACATTTGTACTGTTTATCAGCTTAAATGAAAGCCCTTTTACTAGACTGCTTGAGAACTGACAATCCTCTGTTGTTTCCCTGTTTTT
>NW_005065235.1:0-776 GCF_000277835.1 Geospiza fortis | reverse complement strand
TTTTTTTGGATAGCTGACCTAATTTTTCTACAGTGAACTTGGCCCAGATGCTTCATATCACTATTACTTATTTATAGGTAAAATGCAAAGTATTTTTAGAAAAAAATCAAAAGCTCATTCTTTACTTACAAGAAGAATTTTTTATTTAGGTCACACAGAAAGAAGAGAGTGGGAAATTTAATGTAATATAAATGAAATGTGAATGAGGAAATCTAGTTTTGTCTGTGTTTCCAACCACAGCTACCAATCTAGAATTGAGCAGCAATGAGACTTGTGGCAAACTAAGGCAAGGGCAACAGTTACATCGGCCACAAACTTCTTTGAGCTAAATTCTGAATAGTTTTAGGTGATCAGGATTATTTCTGCTTCTGCAGATGAGACAGTTTGATTATTGTTTTGCCTTTAGTGCTCAGCACTGGAAGGCTCTCACTTTGGTTCTCAGAGTAGAGATCATTCCTGTTGCTTGTCTTGTATACGGAGATATCAGGCATCTCTGTAGAAAGGTTTCCTTTGGGCAGTGTGCAGGTTGTCTGTGAGGAGATTTTGATTATTGGCATAATGAACTGAGGACTAGACTTTGGGATACATCACTTTCTCTGCTCACTGGTAGAAAAAGCAGTTCAGGGTGACGCTGAACTATTTACTAGCTTGATTAATGTTGAATAAGCAGTGAATAGGTTGATTGGATACCTTCTAGAACAATCCAGTACATTTGCTTAATTTTCTTTGTCAGTGTGGAACTAAAGCATTGCACAAATGCTCCTCTCCTTAACAGG
>NW_005065234.1:0-776 GCF_000277835.1 Geospiza fortis | reverse complement strand
AGGTTGAAGTTTATGATTAAGCAGCATTCACCTTATTGAGCAGACATGCAGTTACTACTTGATGCCTTAACAGAAACAGAGAAGCAGTTGATTTTGAAGGTAGCCAAAGATTTAGCTGAAGATGCTTGTGTACCAGCACAAGAGGATATCAAAGATGCATTTCCTCTTCAGGATCCGATGTGGGATCCCAATGAACCCAATGAATTAGCACAACTTAAGAGATACCGAGACTTTATAGTGAAAGGAGTAGAACGAGCAATTCCTAAAACCATAAATTGGTCAGCCTAATATGCTGTTAAACAAGGTCCCTCTCAAACACCTTCTGAATTTTTAGATCACCTGCGGGACGCGATGTGGCAACATACCACCCTGGACCCTGGATCGGATGAAGGGACCCAACAACTAATAAATTTATTTTTAGGACAATCCACAGGAGATATCAGGCGGAAACTCCAGAAGATCTGGGGCCCAAATAGCCGAGACTTGGAGACTCTATTGGATGAAGCATGGAGAGTCTTTAGTAATGGGGAAGAAGGGTATAGACAAGGGATGAAGAAATTAGTAGCAGTAGTAAGGGAGGGAGAAAAGGAGAAATGTGAGCAAGACCCGCCGAGACAAGGACCACCTTGACTGGGAAAAGATCAATGTGCATTTTGCAAGAAATTTGGACACTAGAAAAACCAATGCCCAGAATGAAGAAGGGGTGATGAACAGAGAAAAGGCGATTGGGGAGGAGAAAGGGTGGTTGCTCATATGAAGGAGGACTGAGGAGGACC
>NW_005065233.1:0-776 GCF_000277835.1 Geospiza fortis | reverse complement strand
AAGACCAATTTCTTGAATTGACTTGCAATTAGAAGGATTTCACCTGGAAACATGTCTAAAAGACTCAAATTTCAGAGAAGATGTCTATGCATTCAAAAACCGGAGACAGTAAGCAGTACATGCTTTTTTCTGTATTCTTAACTCAAATCACCCACCTCATAAACTCACTAGGTGGCACTGCATACACATCAAGTGGCAACAACTTTTCAATGACCAGAAATTCAAGAACGGCTTAATAAAATACACCCTGAAGCACAGAGTATGTGCACATATTTGTGGCCTCACATAATTATTTCGTACAATAAAGCTATTGGAAATTTCTGTCTGAAGTGAGGATAATCTGTTTGTCAACACAATTTGCAGTTTCAGGAACTAAGTAACACAAGACCAAGTAAAAGCTGCTTTAAGCCTATGCCTGTAAAACACAAAGTCATACATCTTTACGTAGGAATCACGGTGTAATCATGAGGCAAATTACTCATGCAAGTAAAACCATAAACAAGAAGTATCTGAAGAATTGATTAATATACTAATACATTAGGAACTCTTTAACTGTGATAAGTATTTTAGAAATAGTGCCTTGTAATGATGTCAGCTTATGGACTTAAATGCCCAGCTAGCATGATACTTAGGCAATTGATTTACACACACGGTATCCAATATGAGGAATTCAGTAAATCCTTTAAGACATGTTTGAAGATGATACTTAATTAAGGTCATAACAGGAGAATTATGAACTGTTGTACACCCATCCCCATAAGAAATAAAAAAAAAAA
>NW_005065232.1:0-776 GCF_000277835.1 Geospiza fortis | reverse complement strand
AAAACTGCAGAATGCAATCTAGGGAAAAAGAAAAAAAAGTTTCCACAGTCATGGGGGACAATCAAAGTACAATGAGACAATTTTACACAATATGACAGACAACTGTACTGGATCATCAGTACCTTCCAGCTGCCAAGTACTCATGGATGAGGTTGCACCGTGAAGGAGCAGAGGAGTAGAGGCTCTACAGCAACCAGTATAATAAAGTCTAGGAGTCTGGGGAACTAATTAGCTTTGAGCATTCTGAAAGCATGGTTGGCATGTGCTGCAGCGAACACAGAGCTGCACTGTCATGACTATGACATCTGCAGTTTAATGTTGGAGATAAATGTATATTTGGAGAGGTAAAAGTAGGAAACCTGGAGGTCTTTTCTCACCTTTGAGGCTAGCAACATATATGACTTTGAGCAGGTTGTCTAGACTTGGCAGAAAGGGGATTGCAGAGGGTTTTCAATGTCAAGATTCATTCAACTTGTGTATGTGCAATTCCTTGGATGAATATCAATAGCGAATACATATTGCTGTGAAAGCTGATCATAAAAGTGCTTCAAGGGATATATTCACTATCATATAAATATCAAATGATATTAAATATCATTTGCAATTAATAATTTATTCAGAAAATCGAGTTTGCCTTCTGAATCGTTCACACAGTCTTCACAGACTGATAGATTATATAAAAGCTTTAACTGATGTATTTCCAAGGGATTTCTTTTGACATATAGTTCAAAGTGAAAAAGAATGTTAATAAGGACCTGTAGGCAAGTGAAAAATAG
>NW_005065231.1:0-776 GCF_000277835.1 Geospiza fortis | reverse complement strand
AAAAAACCCAAACCTCAGCCAGAAACAGCAATTCTCAAACACACACTGCACAAGAATAGCTTGTCAAGGAAATATGTCTTCTGCTGACAATTAAGAGCTTAATGAACACATCAATATATCCCAGGACTACTACAGAATCACACACTGGAGTAGAAAAAATAATTGACATTTCCTCTATTTCATAGCAATCAAGGAAGAAAGGAAACAAAAAACCTGACATGGGAACTCAAGGACACTCCTCCTTACTCCTGCCACCACACCTCAGTAGGAGATGGGGCAAAAGTCACCACCAGGAAAGCTAGCACTGCAGGGAACAAACCAATGCCACAAGAACTGGGTTGGTTTAGCCTCATTCCTGGCGGGGAACGTTCCACTCACATGAGCACTTCAGCTGGCACAAGCCACAAGGCATTTTGGCATTCCCAGGAATAAAATGATTGGAAACTTGTGGCCTGACTCCCTCAGTTCTCATTGTTGCACTTGACACAGCTGTAGGACAGACAGATGACCTGGTCTTGTTCAGCTGAATCTCTTTTTTCATCCACAAAGCACCAGCTTCTAAGGATGTCCGTCAATTAAGTTTTGGTTAACTTCTGGCATCTATACACCATCATTTAAGAAAAAAAGCCAGAATGAAAACCCTATTTCTAACAACCTTTAATATATAATGATAAATTTTAATCCCTCCTTTGGATGAAATTTCTCTGTACTGTTTAGTTACTGATCAAAAGCTGAACAGGGATCCTACTTGGATGGACAAACACACAAAACTCTTC
>NW_005065230.1:0-776 GCF_000277835.1 Geospiza fortis | reverse complement strand
AGTTTCTGCCCATTGCCTCTTGTCCTAAACCCTCCACACCTTCAGAGAAACACCACCAGCAGCACCTGGCACAAAGGGAACAGGAAAACCACCTGTCCTCTCACATCTTCCAGAGGAATCCAAAAGCACCAACATTCACTTTTATTTTCAACAACACAAAATTCATCTTCCTACAATGCCGGTGTGTAAAATACAGAAACACACGGCACGTGCAGCTGGTGCTGTCTAAAGCAATATCTATCTCAGGTTGAACTCCAGCTAGTGCCCAGGGGCTGCTGTAGTCTGCACTAGTTTTAAGTTGGCTTGCATGCCAAACCATGTAATTTATCTACCTCCTTGATATTTCTGCAGTTTTTGATCCTGTATGAACAGGTAAAGGAAAAATAATTAAATTGAGAACATTCTCTAATGAATCTCCACAGCTTTTTTAGTAATTTACCATCATCATTTCCCCTTACCACTCTGGAAAAGATCTGACCTCTACCTTTTACATTTTTGTTCTTTACACTCCAATCACATTTACACACATTACCAATCCACAGCAGCATTTCTGCCTTGTTCTCCAACAGCTTTGTTACACCCAAGAGAAGGCATATTCTCTGCATTACCAATGTAATTCCACCACTCCTTTTGACAGTGGGTCCTCCTGACCTCAGCCCTCTCTGTTTTGTATCTCTCCAGCTTAGGTCTTCTGCCCTGATTAGGAGTCCATGTCCTGAATTTAAGAAGCACTGTATTACTGCTTGTACATGTGTCCATCTGTATCTATATATATA
>NW_005065229.1:0-777 GCF_000277835.1 Geospiza fortis | reverse complement strand
CACAGTGACTGGTCCTAATACTCTTGAGCTGTATTTGATACTCAGCCTGAGGTCAGTCAGAGTTTTTCATGGAAAGCCATATGTCACTTTCTAAAGAGTGGCATTTCTTCAGCTCTCTTCAGGTGGAATTGTAAGCTTTTGTACCTGGAGTCACTTATGAAAAACTGTAATCCCAGTTTTTTAATAGTGGGTACCTACAGAAAGAATGTCCCCATATTAACACACCTGCATGAGAAGATCTGGGAACTATGTTGTTAGTTCCTTGGACATGAGGAAAATTCACCCTCCTACAGGAGCACACCATCACACCAGCTAACATGGCTTAACAAACACCAAGAAACAAAAAACTCCAAGAAACACCACCTCACTTCTGATAGGAAGGTTCATGGCCCACAGCTCTGGATTACTCTCCTTCTGAAATACTTCTTCTTGCATCTAAAGCAAGGGAGGGAAAAGTAAGGATTTGTACTCATGGCAAGTTTTGATTAACTTAACACCTGTTCACTGGAAATTAGATAGTAGATGGATTTGTTTTATTGAGGCTGCTGCATGGCCATCTGAACATAAAGATTTTTTACCACCTCTGAATTGAGTGTGGTATAGAACAGGCCTAAAACAGAATGACTCCACTTTACCTGAACACACCTTTGAAACATACAGATGCCTCATACCTGCATTTCCTTTTTTTAATGTTTTCTACCTGGAGGTACTTAGAGAAGTAGAACCAGAGTTATTTTTACTTAAGAGAGATTCTAGAAATATACTGGAAAAAAAAAA
>NW_005065228.1:0-777 GCF_000277835.1 Geospiza fortis | reverse complement strand
AAAATCCCGCCCAGAGCCTGGGACATCCCAAAATCTCACCCAGAGCTGGTCCTGCAGCCCTGGCACCCACCTGGCACATCCCAAAACCCCACCCTGCAGCCCTGGCACATCACCCTGACATCCCAAAAATCCAGAGCTGGTCCTACAGCCCTGGCACATCACCTGGGACATCCCAAAATCCCACCCAGAGCCATCCCTGCAGCCCTGGCACATCATCCCACATCCCAAAAACCCACCCAGAGCCTGGGACATCCCCAAAACCCCACCCACAGCTGTCCCTGTAGCCTTGGCACATCACCCCACATCCCAAAATCCCACCCAGAGCCTGGAACATCCCAAAATCCCACCCTGCAGCCCAGGCACATCACCTGGGACATCCCAAAAACCCACCCACAGCTGTCCCTGTAGCCTTAGCACATCACGCTGACATCCCAAAATCCCACCCAGAGCCCTTCCTGCAGTCCTGGCACTCACCTGGGACATCCCAAAATCCCACCCAGAGCCATCCCTGCATCCCTGGCACCCCCTGGAGCTGGCAGAGCCCCCCCACCCCTCCCCAGCGACCCCAGCACCGCCCAGGGGACAACGGGGCCGCATTCATCCCAAACTCTGCCCCCAGCGATGGTTTCAGGGTGCCAGAAATCCCCCAAAAAGCCCCTAAAAGGGCGGGCAGGGGGGGATTTTTGGTCATTGTCACCAGTTGGTCACCGGTGCCTCGCTGGGGCGGTGCTGATGGGCACATCCAGCCCTGCCTGCTTTGGGGGGGTTGGTAAAATG
>NW_005065227.1:0-777 GCF_000277835.1 Geospiza fortis | reverse complement strand
AAAAAACCAGCAGCTGAAAAGGAGGTGAGTTTCCTCTTTCTGCCTTTCCCCCTACCACACACCAGCCAAAGATTTATTCAGTTTCACTCAAAATAAAAGCTGTGCTTGTGCACTGACTGTTTAGGAGAACTAACTATCCAGCAGACATTAGTACAACTGAATCTATCTCATCCAAAACCATCCCAAATGTTAGGAAAAAAAATTAAGAAAAAAACCCCACAGGGGCAACAGTAATTCACAAGTTTAAAATGATCTGTGTGCAGTTTTTGCTAAGATTCAGCTCAGGACACATCAAGGGTAAGATTCTATCACTACTAAAAAAAAGTTAAAAGAGTCTCTCCCCATATTTAACATTCTCATCCCACCACCTTTTAATCTACTTATCCACAGAAGAGGTGTATGCCTGAATAATTTGTGATCTGCATTTTGACAGCAATTCTGGGGCGAGTCAGCAGCAGAGAAACTTCAAACTGCTCCTCTAATTCACACAGGCATGAGAATTTTCAGTCCACAGTGCATCTAATGATACTGAAACATATTACAGGCCAATGCTAGCACTGTGAATGTCTTTAGGGAAATGAGACTTGTGTGTGCCATGGAGGAGACCAGAAAAATGCAGGTGCTTCTGTTAATGAATGGTCCATCTCTTAATAGCCAAGACTTGTCAGATATGATTTATGCCCACTGATCTGTGATTAACCACCACTACTACAGCAAGATCTACTGCAGCTCGTACTATAATTGGAAGTAAATTGACTGCTTAAAATAAAAAAAAAA
>NW_005065226.1:0-777 GCF_000277835.1 Geospiza fortis | reverse complement strand
AAACTATTCCCCCTTGTCCTATCACTGACAGGCAGACAATCTTGATGTAGTGCTGAAAGCCCCTCAGCAGGAGATTTGACAACTCTGTGATACCTTTGTATTCCTATGTTGTGCTGGTCAGTGGTGTCTAAAGCTTACATTTAAACCTCCTGCCTTAATAGCTGCAAAATATGACAAGAATTCCTGATTCACTCTTTGAAGTTCTCCAGTGATTGTTTAACTCTTCCTATCTGCTTTTCTGGTAGATTATGGTCCATTGCAATTGGGAGCAATTTGTGGTGCAGTTTTACAAACCCACCTTGGTGAGGAGAGAAATGCTCAAATGCAATTTGGGAAGGATTTGAAATAAACTGAGAGCAATCTAAAGGGTAGGTCAGAGCACAAAGAAAGTAAGTGGCAATATTTGACAAGCCAGAAACATCACAGCTAATAAGGTGCAGCACAGCAAGGGAAGTTATGTTTGATTTTCAGTCATTTATAAGAAGCCCTTCAATTGCCTGTCACCATATTAGCATATTTAAATAGTTCTAATCTGGTTTCATCACTGTGATTAAAATTGCTGACAAGGTTGGATAATAATGATGAACAGAATCAAACAGCAAGGAGTGAGACAGTAAATGGATTTATAGAGGCATTAGGACCAGCAGCACACCTAATGCAAGAACAAAACCAGATCCAAGAGGAGAACTCAGGAGGCAAAATTACAAGTGACACACAAACTTAACTATAAATTTCACGCTTTTAGTAAGTTGGTCAGTGTTAGGAAGAGGAAAAATA
>NW_005065225.1:0-777 GCF_000277835.1 Geospiza fortis | reverse complement strand
ATATTGGCCTAGTCAAGCTTCTTATTCTTAACATATTCATGTGCTTCTCATGAGCCACAGAGATTACAAAGGAGGCCTTCAAAATGAGGCTTTTCTTGATGAAGCACCACATAGATGGAGACGTGGGAAATAAGGGCCATGAAACATGAAGCAAGATATCCCTTCTTTTCTGAACTCCTGTCTTCTCCTTTTTGCCTACTCATTAGAAATTGTGCTGTGATTCAGTCGCTCGGATATTTTTGTGAAGGGTGTTACCCTGTGTTTAAAGACAGACAAACCCCATCCCACTGAGGTGGATCATTCGAAATTCAGGGTCTGTTTTAAGCCATTTAAGATTAATTGGGAAGACATTTTCTAGGTAGTGGGTTTCAATTTTTTCTGAGAAAGCCAGCACACAGAAATGTCACCGCA
Organism: Geospiza fortis; assembly: GCF_000277835.1. NCBI lineage: Eukaryota > Metazoa > Chordata > Aves > Passeriformes > Thraupidae > Geospiza > Geospiza fortis. Next base: position 366 of record NW_005065225.1, on the reverse strand, counting down.
TCTTTAAAAGAATCAGTCCAAAAAACTACTCCAGGATGTGATGAGACCAACAATCCCTGTGTCAGCATGTCACCCACAGGGCAGCGACTGAAGTGACAGGGCCGAGCCCTCATGGTTAAACGATGTAAAGACATTTTAAAAAGCCCCAGTGCCCCCCCAGTGCCCCTTAAAAAAGGGCATGAACTAAATTAGATGAAAGGTCTATTTTGTCCTGCTATGAAAACTGTTTCTGGTTCAAGAGAGAATTTAAAATAAAAAGAACAAGGGACACTAAGCACAGATGATTGCAAGACCACCTTTGTTAGGTTACATTGAAACTGCAGAAAGGATTTTGCGTTGTAACTCTCCCCTGATTGGAAAAAAAAA
>NW_005065224.1:0-777 GCF_000277835.1 Geospiza fortis | reverse complement strand
CTACAAAAATACGGTGAAATTATAAAGCTATTTTGGATAAAGACAAAGAACTCAAGTGATTTCCTGGCAGTGTGAGCAGCCTTTGGATGACCTCCTGGTTAATCAGGCATCATTGCATGACTTTGCTCCTCAGAACCACAGAGTTTTGGAAGTCTAACACAATTTCCCAGGGATATTCACTGTATATCCTCAGCAGCCTGATTCATTCTGGTCTGAAGGTGGATGTTGTGGAGGGAAGAGCTCAAATGTTTACATAAAGTTTGACAGCTACTGTTGACTCCTGTAATTTTGTAGAATTTCAAAGAAAAATTGCCTTATATTGTGAACAGTTGATAAAATTGTAATGTTTAGCTAACATTAAATGCCAACTCAGATTGGTAGCTATTGCATTCATGATTTTAAGGAAGAAAATTACTTTCCTTCAGTTTTCAGGGGATCTCTGTCCATGAGCTGTTGTTGGGGACACTCAGCTAAAAGCAGTAGCTTACACTGTTCTGGGCATTGTCATGCTTTAGAGGTGGGAACTGTGAGCACACCCTTCCCCCAGTGTTTGATTATACATTTGAAAAATGTCTGGTTAGTGGTGAGACTCCAAATAAATCTCTGGCTCGGAGCACAAAGTACCTGCATGGCATGTACAGCACAACACAGCTCTGTTCCAGGGGATCTGAGACATCCCAGCTTACCCTGCCAGGGAAGGTACATGGTTAAAGCTTATTTTAGTGGACTTTAGATATACAGAATTATTTTAATAAAGTAAAATAAAATAAAATAAAA
>NW_005065223.1:0-777 GCF_000277835.1 Geospiza fortis | reverse complement strand
AGGTTAATTTTAAAATAAAGCCTTGGGAGCTGTGCATTAGTAGGCAGGTGTTCAAAGTACATTCTGTAACCTCTGCTACTGAAGGCATTATTTAATTCCTATGTAGCACACAGAAAACATAAGTGGAAATTGCAGAAATAGTTTTTTACAGTTTAAGAAGGTTGTCTAGCTCACACAAGGGAAATGTTTTCTTGGGGAGAATACCCAAAATGTGCTCAAATTCAACAGTAATAGTCATATTCCTTTCTCCTTAGATTAGGTTCTGATTCTGAAATTAAATTACAGCACATAGCTTTCCAGTAGGTATGACTTGGCAGAAGTAGAGCTCAGCTTTGATGGTTTTTATTTACCCAAAGATATGACAACTGTGATGCACTTGGCAACCTTATTGTTTCCTTTTGATCAGCTGAGATGTTGTTAATCTAGCAGAGTATGGGAATTACTCCATTTGATGCTTCAGGTTACTCCTCATTGCTGTGCACCCTGTTTGGTCAGCAAACCTTCTATTATTGTCCGTCCATAGAAACAAATGCACCTTCCCCTTTTCTTTTTAAGAGTGTGCATTTTTCCAGATACCTCTCACTGATCTCCCTGAATTAATGCTTGTGATGGTGATTCTTCTCCATCATTACCCTCAGTGTCAAGTAATTTTCCAGGCACTTCTGCACTGGCTAGTGTCCATTTTCCTACAGCTACAAGGTGTCTTTTGACTGTTGCTTCCTAATGTCCTCCAGTACTGTAACAGCACAGTTACCAACTGAAACTTTGTTATTTTAT
>NW_005065222.1:0-777 GCF_000277835.1 Geospiza fortis | reverse complement strand
AATTAAAAGAATTCACTGTTTTCCTACATCAGTTCAACATTAAAAGGTTTGTCTTTTTATTTTTTTTTTCCAGTTAAAAAACAGTTGGGACTATTATCTCAGTAATAGCTTCCTAAAAAAGACACAGAACAGCAACTTCTCACCAGACTGCAGTTTAGGAATGTTCTAGGCCTTGACTCAAACTGCTGCTTCCAGGCATCAGCCCCGTTTCAGGATGCCTGGTGTGGAATATGGTCTTCACAAGCTTATCACTTCCCGCAGTGAAAACATTTTTCATTTGTGCTCTTCACACAGGACATGGAAAAGTGATATCCCACCTATTTGTATGGAGTTCCAGACTGCTTCACAACGAAGTCAAAAGTATCTGACTGCAAGTTCTGAAAGTTCAGTTGTGATACAAAGTAGAAATGACCCTCAGAGTGAAAAACAACCTTCAGTTTTGTACAGAACAGTTAAACACCACGCAGCTGTTCCTCAATTTCACCTTTCCACAGGTAGGAATTATTTGATGAGCAATACTTAACAGAGAATATAGCACTTTTCTTCTCACACGTGCTATAGAATGCAACAGAACTACCAACACCTCTATGGAGGCAGCTATCAAAATATTCTCCCCACTGCAGAGAGAGTGCATGTGCGCAAAAGGCAGGCACAAGTGATTTTTCCAAAGATTATACCACAAGGATGCAGTAAAACTTGAATAAGACTTGGTATTTTCCAGCTCCTAGGCTTATGCCATTTCTTTTATACATCGCTGCCTTGATGAAGGAAAAAAAA
>NW_005065221.1:0-777 GCF_000277835.1 Geospiza fortis | reverse complement strand
CCCCTCCCAGGATCCCTTTCCCTGGCTGAAATGTCACCATGTTTCCCAGGAATGTCCCAGGGGAACATGGTGACATTCCCAACCTGTCACCAACCTGCTGCCCTGCTGGGAAGTTCAAGCCCAGGCCTGCCAGCTCCCAGCTCATCTTAGGAAATGCAGCTGGAAAACCAAAGAAGCTTTGTGTCCTGCCAGCTCCCATAGCAACTTTTCTTCAGGAGTGATTTTCTCTCTGAAGCAGAGGTGCTTCCCTTCTCCCGGAGAGCACATCCAGGTCACCTTGCCCAGGTGCTGGAGATACCTGTCCTGAGAGCACAGCATGGATGCTGCATGCTGCTTTTTCACTCTGCAGGATAACAGACAGTTCACTTCCCTAACCAACAGAATTGCAGCCCCATCAATCACCCCAAATACTTCCTCCCCTCATCAGCATGTCCCACACGGAATATGGGCTTCCATTCCAGGCTGGATCATTCCCTTGCAGCTCCCAGAACCCTCTCATTACCATCAAGCACTTACCGGACTTGACGGAAATCATCAATTCCAGCTTGGATCCAACCCCATCAGGCTCCATCCAGCTGTTCTGAAGGGGTTTAAATGAGGCTCTTTCTGTTCCTGAGTTGGTTTCTCACAATCTGGGAATTGTTCTCGCCTTCCAGGGAGAAGGGGGATGGGTCATATCCATACAGAAAATGTCCTGAAGCTGGCCAGAGGAATTTGCATGGAGCAGCTCTGCTCTCAAGCCAGGCTGGGAGAACTGGGATAGCTCAGCCCAGAGAG
>NW_005065220.1:0-777 GCF_000277835.1 Geospiza fortis | reverse complement strand
CACGCTTTGCTGCTGCAGGGTGACACAAAACAGGCAGAGCCTGCCCTTGCCACGGCACAGCTGGACGGTCCCAGGGAGGGGGCAGCCAGAGGGGCCCAGGGAAGCTGGACCAGGCCAGGCAGCAGGTCTGGCCCCCAGCACTCACGGGGCGTAGCAGTTGTCCTGGGCCACGGTGATGCCGTTGTAGGGCAGCAGCCAGGCCACCTCGGTGCTCAGGAAGCGCTTGATGCTGTTGATGGGCTCGTAGAGCCGCCGCAGGTCCCAGAACTTGATCTTGCGGTCGCTGCCCACCGTCACCAGGAAGTTGCTGAGAAGCAGCAGAAAGGCAGCGCTGAGAGCCCGGCACGGAGCTGTGCCCTGGCCCAGCACAGCCTTGCAGTGGCTCCACTGCCCTCACCCTGGGAAGCCCAACCCAACCTCTGGTGCTGCAGAGGGCCATTGGCACCACAGCCTCCCAAGCCATTCTTGACAAAAGAGCTGCTTCTGCAGGAGGAAGCTCCTCTCCCGGCAGCATCTGCGGCTGCTCCTGCCCTCACCTGTCAGCCTTGCACCACTCAATGCTCCGGACTGCCTGGTCATGGGCCAGAAAGCACTGGAAAGGGTAGAGCTTGAGGGAGGCGTCGGGCTGGTGCACGCACTGCAGCAGGGATTTGGTGAGCAGGTTCCACACTGCCACGGTGCCTGTGGAAAGACTTGTGTCCGTGAGGCACTGCCAACGGCACGCGTGCTTCAGCAGGGGACCAGCAGCAGCACAGGCAGGGCTGTGGGAGCTGCAGA
>NW_005065219.1:0-777 GCF_000277835.1 Geospiza fortis | reverse complement strand
GTGGCAGAAACTTTATATATACACCTTTGAGATGCACACCTATAAAGGGAATACACCAAAATCTTGTAACCTTGTATCAGTTGTAAATAAGGAATGGTATGTCATGTATTTTTTATTCTTTTGAGGGGATTTTATCTATAGATTGAGAATGTTAAGGGAGTTTACCTCACTGCATGTGTACCTAGCACTTCTATTGTGATGGAGCATAGACTGCACCATGATTTCTGAAGAGGCTGCTCTTTAAAGAGAGATACAAAACAACAAGAGCATTCATATAATAGATCATCATTTAAGGTAACATATTCTGCCTGACATGAAGTGTTTTGCACATTTTGAATTGTCTCCTGCCAAATATTCAGGCCTGCAGCGGGAACCCCTGTTGGGAACACAGGACAGATGGATCTGAATCCAGTCATGAAACTCCCTGGGGCCAGCAGTGTGATGTTAATGATCACACCACAGTAAGATGTAAAACATACCTTTGTGCAGCTCAGTGTAAACAGCAACTCCAGTATTATGATGTAAATGAGAAACCAGCAAGAGATGATGTGTGAATGGAAACACAGCAAGGTGCTCTGAGGGAGCAGGAAGCACAGTGCAAGGGGAAATTCTGCACATTTCAAGTGGAGGTGAAATTAAACCGTGGACTCACTTCATTGTAGAGATAAACATTAAATACTGCTTGGGCTGATGCAGAAGGGAGGGAACTTGCCAAGCTATATCTAACTCCACCCAGTGTTCTGGCAGGGCAGTGGTTGGGTTGCAGTCAGGCTTGGG
>NW_005065218.1:0-777 GCF_000277835.1 Geospiza fortis | reverse complement strand
CTGGCATTAGCTGCTGAATTATGTCAATCAAATAAAATAAGCAAAAATATCAGTTAAGTAGATTTTCCACATGCTGTTTTGCCATCACCCTCTTGACCTGTTTTTAAGTAATTCCCATAAGAATTCACTCAGACAGATATGGAAAGCAAGTAGATTTCTACCATGCACTTCTTTATCCTGATGCCCTTTTTTGGAGGCACAGTCTCTCCCTGTAGCTATGGATGGAAAGGTGCTCATCCAGGAGACACAAAGTTCCAGATTTGATGCCACCCTTGGACTAACTCTCTCCACTGATCACACTTTCAGGCCTGGCTGGTCTCCTGTCACCACTGAGTGTCAGCACATAATTCCTGAAGCAAATCCATTCTGTGCCTAGAAACAGCAGCTTGTCAGCCCCAGTCTTCACAAGCAAACAGCGCTGAGTTGTGGGAGTTGGTGGACCTGACAGATGGATATGCATGTGTCTCTGCCTCCCCCCTACCCCCTTTCTCTCATTGTGTCTCTAATGTATGGTCTATTCATAGGTTAGTGTATGTATGTACATCCCCAGACACAGATATCCATGTATATATACCTGAAAATGCATATGTACAGCTGTATATATGGGTGAACAGTTTATGTATGCATTCTTACAGAAAGAGAATATATGTCAGCTCCAGTAGAAATATGTATAACTTTATAAGTACTATCTGATAAGAACACCTATTGGTCAAAAAGAGTTAAATTTTGAAGCTGTTTTCATGTTAGTCCATCATTTGGAGGATGATTGATCTTGTT
>NW_005065217.1:0-778 GCF_000277835.1 Geospiza fortis | reverse complement strand
TTGGGATAATTTCAGGATAAATTTGGGGTGATTTTTTGAGGGTCTGAGCCTGTTTTTCTGGGGTAATTTTGGGCTATTTTAGGATAATTTGGGGGTAAATTTGGGATAATTTCAGGATAAATTTGGGGTGATTTTGGGTAAATTTCAGGATAATTTGGGGGTAAATTTGGGATAATTTCAGGATAAATTTGGGGTGATTTTTTGAGGGTCTGAGCCTGTTTTTCTGAGGTGATTTTAGAATAATTTTGGGGCGATTTTGGGATATTTTGGGGGGTTCCTGACCCCCTTTTTTTCAAGTATTTTTGGGGTGACTTTAGGATTATTTAAGGGGAATTTTGGGCTGATTTGGGGGTTATTTTAGGATAATTTTGGGGAGATCCTAACCCTGTTTTTGTGGGGTATTTTTGGGTTTATTTGTGGATAATTTGGGGATAAATTTGGGATAATTTTAGGATAATTTTGGACTGTTTTGTGAGGGTCAGACCCTGTTTTTCTGAGGCGATTCTAGGATAATTTTGGGGTAATTTTGGTTATTTTGGGGGGGTCCTGACCCCGTATTTCTCTGATAATTTTTCCGTGATTTTGGGTTAATTTTGGGATATTTTGAGGTGATTTTGGGGTATTTTGGGGGGGTCCGGACCCTGTTTCCCTCTGATAATTTTAGGATAATTATGGGTTAATTTTGGGAAATTCTACGATAATTTTGGGACATCTTAGGATATTGTGGGGGGGTTCTGACCCCATGTCTTTCTGATAATTCAAGCGTGATTTTGGGTGA
>NW_005065216.1:0-778 GCF_000277835.1 Geospiza fortis | reverse complement strand
GGGGAAGGTGATTTACAGAAACCAGGGCACCAATTGGAAACCCTGAATAAAGAGGCACTGCAAGACATTGCACTTGCAGGAAAAACCTCTTTACTTCTCATGCATGATGAGTCAATGCCAACAATGCATTTTTCTACTATTAAACAAGGGATAGATGAAAGTTTTATCAAATTTGTGGACAGACTTAAAGATGCTCTGGAGAAACAGATAGAAAGCACAGAGGCAAGGAAGGAACTCTTATGTAAACTCACCTTGAGTAACTCAAATGAAAAATGCAAAGCCATTTTGAAGTCTCTACCTGTGGATACAGACCCTACCATAGAGCAAATGCTAGAATGCTGCACACGTCACATGTCCACTGAAAATACAGTGGCCCAAGCAGTTGCAAAGGGTATTGATGAAGGAGTTTCTGGTGCATATGCAGTAATAGCTTCTAAAGACCAAGCTAATGCCATCACTGTGGGGATCTTGGAAATTACATAAAGGACTGTCCAGAGAGGTCACCTCCCCAATACCACCGTAACTCTTATCAAAGACCCCAGAATCAGCAGTGTTACCAGCACTGTCCGTTAAACTCCTTGCTCAGCCCGGTGGAGCCCCGGGCTGGGTCAACAAATCAAAGGCCATCCAGACCCAACCATGCACCATCCCAGGAGGTCCCGGACCACAAGAAGAGGATCCAACACACGGGACGACCCAGATCAGAACCCGCCAGGCAATTGGTAACTGCTTTGTTCATTGACTTTACTAATGAGAATGTTCACCGTGTTCCCACAGG
>NW_005065215.1:0-778 GCF_000277835.1 Geospiza fortis | reverse complement strand
TCTGCAAAAGTAACATCTATATCTAACACAATGTAATATCTAATGGAGGACACAAAATTGCAAAACTTAGTCTGTATAATCACATTCTGTTGACGTCTGAAAGAAATATTCAAAGAAAAAATGCATTGTAGGAATAGGATAAATTAATTGAACAGATTATCCAATGAGAATACAGATACTTCTGCCCATAGAATATACTTAGCATCTGGTATTTGCAACTTGTGAACAAAAATTCAGTACCTTAAATTAGTTTGCTTAGTGAATGCATTTAAACAGTACTTTTACTAAAACCAGAGAACCCTTCCTTGTAAAGAAATAGATCAAAGTCAGGTTGAGGGAGGTAGTAGAAGGAAATATTAGAATATTTTCAAACTGAAATAAACCTGCAGAGGTCTGTACCAAAATACAAGAAGTGACCTCAAAACACTCTGACCAGGGAATCCAGACCAGTCCAGACTAAACCACTGTGCCTAATGACACACCAGAGAGACCTTTTCAGTACAAAGTCTTGTACTTGGCCTGTCTAGACAAGACAGGGGGGAAAGATCCTGTTCTGACAACATGCCAGCATGATCCTTCTTTCATGAATAATGTTTAAAAGCTAGACAGTTTCCCTTTTCATTTTCAAGTGGCAATTAGTGAAACATCAGTTGGTTGGTCAGCAAGGCTCTGACTCCAGCTAAACCTGAAGCAAGACGACAGCTACTGGAGGTTGAAAATATCAACCCTTCTTATAATTATGTCTTACTATGTTCATAATTATGTCTGGAGCATACTT
>NW_005065214.1:0-778 GCF_000277835.1 Geospiza fortis | reverse complement strand
CCTGCCATTTTCCGCTAGATTATGTTGCTTGAAGCCTTCTCCATCCTGACCTTGAACACTTAAAACTGTTGGAATTTAAAGGCCTAATGGATGTATGTCAAAGGCAAAAGGAGATGGGGGTAATATATATTTAAGATTCAACAACACTACTGTGTTTATTATGTCCAGACATCTAATAAAAAGCCACATGGTGTAAACAGCTGTGTGAGGAAGGCATGAGGGGTTTGCAGTAAGTTATGTTTCCCTGCTACTCTGAGAAGTCATTCTGACTAACAGATCAGTCATTGCCTTTTGTTCCTAGAATGAACAGCTTTATTCAAAACCAGTTGCTGATGTTAAATACCTGTTCTTTTTGTGGTCTAATCTGTGTGGCACACACAGTTTTAAGTCAGTTGCCTCTTGCCCAGCTGGATAATGGATGCTAGAGAGACTTTGAGATCTGACATCTGGTGTTGATGCTGCCTCAATAAGGCACAGTAAAGTGAAGGGAAATCATGGGAAGCACAACCTTGAAAGGCATCAGTGAGAAAAGTCCCAGGGACTTCTAATGCCCTCACACCTTTCCTGTAAACAAATAGAGCAGGGAAGGGTGTTCTAATTCGTTTCTGGGAGTTGGAAGTGCTGATCTCTCTGGCTCAGCAGCACTGCATGTGCAGCTCCTGGGCACAGCCTGAGATGTGCAGGAGTGGTGTGGGGCTGAGGCTCTGCCTTCTCTCCTGTGGTGAAGCAGAGAGCAGAGCTGAGGCCCAGCTGGGCAGCAGGGTGGAGCACACAGGGC
>NW_005065213.1:0-778 GCF_000277835.1 Geospiza fortis | reverse complement strand
GGAATGATATAGAAACCTTCTGCATGGAATCTGTTCACTCCCACGATTAAGAACTGACGTGGTTGGGGTTCAGGTCACAGCTGTCCTGTGCATACTGTGTGAGCAGCGGCATTTGTTTAGCATCACTGTCTGGGCTGTAGACAGCTCCAATCTGGTACCTGGGGACATTGTGCTTGGTAGTCCTGCAACGATTTGCTGCAGTTCTGAACTTGGTGGTCTGTAGCAGTCCCTATGGACACAACCAGAGCTCCCTGGAGGAACTGAATCAGCATTTTAGTTCCTCACCCCCACCCTAGAGCATATCCCTGTAACCCTATAGGTTAGGACTTTAACCCCTTGCCATTGGTCCAAATCTCAATCCTCCTAAAACCTATAAAAGGGGCACATTTTAGCCCACTTGTTGGAACGAGTGCAGACCGGACCTTCGCATCAATAAAGAACATCTCTGCGGAACCTCCGTCGCCTCTTCCCTCTCTCTCTGTCCACTGTGCCTCTCGGCCTGGGCTAATTGCACCAAGCAGGCAGCTGAAATCCTGAGCTGAATATCACTAAGAGCTGACAATCACTTATGCTTGCTGGCAATAGCCCTGAGGCCACGCCGAGCTACGCCGGGTCCTCAGGCGTTCTGTTCTCCAGAGGAACAGGGCTCCTGAGGCTAGCGGAGGCCACACAGAGGCCTTATTAATAGTGGTCTGTGGTGATCTCTGGCCTCTGGTACAGTGGTTCCTGTGTCATGGCACGCCAATGAGTCGTGCTCAGCTGCACGTTTCCTGGCAGA
>NW_005065212.1:0-778 GCF_000277835.1 Geospiza fortis | reverse complement strand
CAGAGCTTTCCCTTCCTTTTCATAATCTGTATTGGGCTTAATTTCCACTTTTATCAGAAAGTGCCACCAGCTGAACTGGAGCTGTGCAGGAACCAATGGAACTTTGAATTGCCACAAAATTACTTGTACTGTCATTTTATTAATGTTTGGGATTTGTTTACATTTCCATCACAAGTGTCTTGTAGGAAGAGCAACTTCAAGGCATTTTATGTAGGGTTAAGTTTGATTTCTGACAAGAAACAACTTTACTGTGTCCGGTGCCCCGTGGATGCTTGAGGGGTCTCTGAGCCTCTCACCCTGGGGAATGCTTGGGAGGGGCTTGAGGGGGGTGTGCCTGTCCCTCTACCCCCAGGCCATCCCCCAGGGGGTCTCCATCATTCTCACCCCAGGGAATGCCTGGGGGGTCTTCCTCCCTCTCACCCCTGTGCCAGGGGATGCTCGGGGCAGTCTCTGTCCCTCTCAGCCCTGGGGGATGCTCTGGGGGTCTCCATCCCTCTGGCCTCAGGGAATGCCTGTGCAGGGCTGGGGACCAGGGGCTCTGTGTCCCTCTCACTGCTGAGGGTGCTCGGGGTTGGGGGAGCTCTCCGACCTTCTCATACCTGGGGAGGCCGGGGGGAATCTCTGTCCCTCTCAGCCCTGGTGTGACCCTACCCAAACATCATCGGGGTCAGAGGGACAGAGACACCCTCAAACCCCCAGAAGGGCTGAACCTGAGATTTGGTTTGGGGCTGAGGGTTTAGTAAGGGTCTGCAATTGGGGCTGGGGTTGGAGTTGGGGC
>NW_005065211.1:0-778 GCF_000277835.1 Geospiza fortis | reverse complement strand
AGCTATAAATTAGGGTCCTCAACACCAAATCCTGTGATGAATTTTTCATAGTCCTAAACATTTTCCTTCTTGAAACATTGAAACTCCTGAGTTTCCAGAAGTGAAGAACAACAAGCAAGCAGCCAGTAGGAACTGACCTTGTGTATAGATTATTCATCACAGAATAAGACTATAAAAATCTGGGGGTTTTATTTTAACAAAAATTAATTTTAAGCTGTCTCTTAAGCTATTGAGTGTAACAGTGACTTGGTCACAGCCTCTGTTGTGTGGAAATTTTAAGTTCTTTGAGATGCTACCTGTGACAGAGAAGTCTTCTGTCATGTTAGGACATATCAAATGTACAGGGATTCTTTAGTGAAGCTTGTCCTTACATAGCAGCAAATGGAATGACAGAACTTTTCCTCATGTCTCTAAGGTTGATGGCAATGTCAGCACTATCTACTGCCAGAATTTGTGCTTGTTAGCTAAACTCTTCTTGGATCACAAGACTCTCTATTATGATGTGGAGCCATTTCTTTTCTATGTGCTGACACAGAATGATGTTAAGGGCTGTCACCTTGTTGGCTACTTTTCCAAGGTGAGTATTTGGGTATTAATTGTTTGGTCTGATGAGCAGTGCTGCTTTGGATTCTTTAAATTGTTGTCATTTAGCCTCTTGCATTTTATATAATAAATTATGTAATGCAGGTACAGACAGCTGTTGTAACCAGGTTTTATTTATATTGCATTTGGAGACCACCAGTTAGTAAACCCAAATTTCCTGTAATATTGAATAGCA
>NW_005065210.1:0-778 GCF_000277835.1 Geospiza fortis | reverse complement strand
ATCCCAGCACTGTGAGTTACACCCAAATTGTATTTCTGTCTCCTTTAAGCTGACAGAGCAATGGAGTGGGTCACAGGAATGACAAAGGAATGCAGCAGCATGGGAAAGGGAGAAGGGATGCATTGTTGGATAAGGATCTGAATTCTTCCCTTGCAAATACAAGCAAATTCCCACTGGAAAGGAATGTCACATGAGCAGATTGGACAAAAAGGAGAGAGAGAAACCCACAGTGGGGGAATGCATGGTTTGAATTAAGATCTGAGTCTTGGCTGCTTTCATTTCCACACCATAACGATCAAGCCCAATTTTTACTACACAAGCCACAGGCTTAAAAATAAATGCACATGTAATACTTTGATATTTCATGTGATAAGATTGCTAGGGAAATCCATTCCAGCACTGAAGTCCCCAGACAGAGCAATCAGAGCTGGTCTAGCAGAAGCTGCTGAGAACAATATTCCTTTGCCTTTATTGAGGGAGGGCTGTATTTGTTTTCTGCAGAGCAACCATTTCTTCCCTCTGATGTCCTGCCTCCCTCCAGGACCCTTGCAGCTGACCCCAGCAGTTGAGGGCTTATTCCCAAATACTTTTATTTGTGCTACAGTGAATGGAGACCGTTAAAAGGCTGCTTTATTCTGAGCATGGAATAAAATCAAATATCCTGATCTGTGTTTCTAAGCAGCAGGATTCTCTAAAATGCAACCAGTTTATCCAAGAAGATTTATCAAATGGTATCTTTGGACTGATAAGCCACAATGCAATTCAAGGCCAGAAAAGG
>NW_005065209.1:0-778 GCF_000277835.1 Geospiza fortis | reverse complement strand
CCCTTCAACGTTTCCAATTTGTCCCTGAAATTCCCAATTTTTGACCCAAAATTTCCCATTTTTAACCCCAAAATTCTCGATTTTTCACGGAATTTCCAATTCGAATCCCAAATTTTCCCTTTTTTGCCCCAAATTTTCTTTTTTAACCCCAAAATTTCTCAAATTTTTCACTTCAAAACGCCAAAATTTGGAGCTCTAAGATTCCCTTTTCTTAATCCCAAAATTGCCAAATTTTAACCAAAAAATTTGAATTTCTGCCCCCCAAATTTGACCCAAAAATTCCTCATTTTTTAACCCCCAAATCCCAATTTTTTACCCTCAAAATTCGGATTTTTACCTCAAAATTTTACTCAAAAATCCCAAATTTTAAGTCAAAAATTCCCGATCATTTCACCCCAAAATTCCCAAATTTTTTAATCCCAAATCCAAATTTTTTACCCTCAAAATTCCCAATTTTTAACACCAAATTTCCAAAATTTTAGCCACAAAATTCCCAAATTTTAACCCAAATTCCCAATTTTGTACCCTCACAATTCCATAATTATCAACCCAAAATTCCCAATTATTTCACCCCCAAATTCCCAAATTTTTTACCCAAAATTCCCAAATTTTAACCCTTAAATCCTAATTTTTAAAAATTTTTTACCCTCAAAATTCCCACATTTTAACCCAAAATTCCCAATTTTTAACCCCCAAATCCAAATTTTCTACCCTCAATATTCCCAAATTTTGAACACCAAATTCCCAAAACTTTAGCCACAAAATTCCCAAATTTTTA
>NW_005065208.1:0-778 GCF_000277835.1 Geospiza fortis | reverse complement strand
GAGCTGATAATCACTAAAGAGTTGATCTCACTTAAGCTTGCTACGGTTGCCTGTGGCTGAGAACTGCTTGGGAACTCAGACAGTCTGTCCCGAATAGGACTGCGCTATCCAGGACCCTTTTGGTGCAATTATACTTCTGGCAAACCTTCTAAATCCAGTAATGTCTTCCCTGCAGCTGCCAATCACCTATTTAGTGTCTGGTGTTTAACACCTTAGCTAAAAAATCTTTTTAAGATGGGTATGTATGTGATGATTTTAATAATAATTGTATTAATCATGATACCTTGCTTGTTTCAGTGTGTGCATAGATTAATTATTAAGGCCATTAAAGGAGTGGTTTTGGTTGAAAAGAGAAGGGGGATATATTGGGACACAAGGCAGATGATGTACTTTGGACCTGATTAGCATAAGAGATTTGATAATCAGGATGCTTGGCAAGAACAAACAGCTTTGATGATTGCAAGAAGATTAAATCAGACTGACTTACTGGAAAAGAAAATTACATCAATACTTTTGCAAGCAAGAGATATTGTAAAATGCATAAGTTTGTTTATGCGATGATTAACCAAATCATTGTAGTAAAACATTACTAGCCTTCCTAGAATAGTATATAAGCATATGTAGTCCACAATAAATTTGGATTCTGACCATCTCTCAGTCTCCCCATCTCTCTCATCATTGTCGATAATGCTTAACTAACTGAATTGTTTCTGTGCGTTGTGAGTGAGAAAGAAAAGGTTGTGGGGGGAGTAGAAGTGTTCTGAAAATTTTGTTCTGA
>NW_005065207.1:0-778 GCF_000277835.1 Geospiza fortis | reverse complement strand
GAGGAGCATCCTGGGCTGGGATGATCACAGGGAGAATGGGACAAACCCAGCATGACCAGGGACACCAGAAAGGGCCTTGGGGAGGAGCATCCTGGGGCTGATGGATCCAAAGGAGAATGGGACAAATCCAGCATGGCCAGGGACACCGGGAAAGGTTCCTGGGGAGGAGCATCCTGAGGTGGGATGGTCACAGGGAGAACGGGACAAGTCCAGCATGGCCAGGAACACCAGAAAGGGCTTTGGGGAGCACCCTGGAGTTAGGGTCTCCCACAGAATGGGACAAACCCAGCACGGCCAGGAACACCAGGAGAGGGCTTTGGGGAGGAGCATCCGGGGGTTGATGGATCCTAAGGAGAACGGGACAAATCCATCATGGCCAGGGACACCAGGAATACCAGGACAGGGTTTTGGGGAGGAGCATCCTGGGGTTGGGCTGGGATGGTCACAGGGAGAGTGGGACAAACCCAGCATGGCCAGGAACAGCAGGAACACCAGGCAAGGTCCCTGGGGAGGAGCATCCTGCGGTGGGATGGTCACAGGGAGAATAGGATAAATCCAGCACAGCCAGAAATACCAGGAATACCAGGAGAGGGCTTTGGAGAGGAGCATCCTGGGGCTGATGGATCCTAAGCAGAATGGGACAAATCCAGCATGGCTACGGACACCAGGAGAGGGCCTTGGGGAGGAGCATCCTGAGTCTGGGATGCTTGTAGGGATAACGTGGTTCTGTCTGCGCCTCTCTGCAGGACACACAGACACAGGCCACCAACAGAACCTT
>NW_005065206.1:0-778 GCF_000277835.1 Geospiza fortis | reverse complement strand
AGGAATAGGGGTTATCCCAGAAGATGGAAAAATGACAGCTAGAATTTTAAAATTAGGCCAAGAGGATGAAGAAAAGATCAACGAGGAAGTCTGGGCTGGGGAAAGAAATAGGGGAGGATTGAATAGTGACCCCATAAGAGTTACAATTGAGAGAGAAGATTTTCCTATACGCGTATGTCAGTATCCTATATCTTTAGAAGGACGGGAAAGTTTGAAGCCAATAATAGAAGGACTGATATAGGATTGGACATTAGAACCTTGTACGTCTCCTCATAATACCCCTATTCTCCCAGTAAAGAAGTCTGATGGGAGTTATAGACTAGTACAAGATTTGAGAGAAGTTAATAAAATAACCCGGACTCGCTATCTAGTTGTGCCAAATCCTTGTACCCTTCTAAGTAAAGTCCCACCCCAGCATCAGTGGTTTAGTGTGGTGGATCTTAAAGATGCATTTTGGGCTTGCCCATTGGCTGAGGAGAGCCGAGGTATTTTTGCCTTTGAATGGGAGGATCCAAAAACTGAGAAGAAGCAGCAATTACGGTGGACGAAATTGCCACAGGGTTTTACGGAATCCCCGAACTTATTCGGGCAAGCTTTAGAAACAGTATTGCGAGATTTCCCTACTCCTCCTGGAATACAAATTATCCAATATGTGGATGATCTTTTACTATCTAGAGAAGCTGAAGCTGAAGGGAGAGAAGCTACTATACAGCTTTTAAATTTTCTTGGGGAAAAAAGATTAAGGGTATCGAAAAGGAAGTTGCAATTTGTAGAACCA
>NW_005065205.1:0-778 GCF_000277835.1 Geospiza fortis | reverse complement strand
GCCTTTTTGTTTCTTAACTACTCATATATTTTTGGATTTCTTTTAAATCCAGACTGCTAGTCTCGTGGTTTTCTTCAGCTATTGTTACAGCAGTACTCCAGCAGAGAGTTCAGTTGTAACAGTAACTTTTTTTGGGGGGGTTTCAATTTTGTAATAGATAATCAATCTTTCATTCATCTGCACTTCCTCCACCTTCAAATTCTCAGTGTCCAGATCCAGGCTCACAATCCTGACTGTGACCAAATTCAGATCTCTGAAGAAGAGGTTTGCAGTGTTTGAAGAATCTCTATCCTGAAAGAAACTTCAGAGGCATTCAATTACTTGATGGTTTGATTGTTTTTTAACCCAAAGGTTCCTTATTTATAGCTATTATTTTTAAGAGTCTTGTTTTAAAATGTGTTAAGTGATACCCACCAATTAGAGTTTGGGCTCTGGCCAAGCTCTAGCTCTACTTGGATGGAGTGATTGACAGTCGACCCAGATGTTTTCTGCATCAAAAAGTATTCAAGCCCTTTTGGCTTGGCAATTTGACCATATATGATAGCTGAGCTTATTTTCAAAGGGAGTTTGGAGAAACATGAATCTGGACATGATTTTTCCAATTTTCTGTTGTTTTAAGGTTTATCAGCTGTTGCAGACCCTGGGATGACAGTTCAGAGTTGTAGTGCTTGGTAATTGTATGATTTCACATGTGTTATTGATTATGTGTATTATTTAATTGATTCCTAATTACTGTTATCTTATATGTCTTTATGCAATTTTGCAAAACAGAACTGAT
>NW_005065204.1:0-778 GCF_000277835.1 Geospiza fortis | reverse complement strand
AATTTCAAGGGAAAATACAGATACAGGACGTACATCAGGGGATCTGAATTTGTTCAGTCATTGAAGTATAGTTCAGCAAGTTAAAGGAAATCAAGCTGCACCTTTTTCCATGCTCAGAAAACAATTTCATCACTCTTGTTAGAAATAAATGCTAGAGAAACTGCTCATCCTGTTGCTTGTCTGATTTACCAGTCTACAGATGACCTCTGCCAAAGTACCATTGTGTGCCTTGTTCCATACTGTATTTATATCGATTTCCACTCACAGTACCCCTGCTCATTTCTAACTTCTCTATAAAGTCTATGTCCCTTTCTTAACTTTCCAGACAAGGGTAACTGAAGGCAAGCATTCCTATGGAATAAAGAATAACTGAATTACACTGTGTCCTGGAAAATAAGAGGTATTTTGATTTTGCTTCTTCCTTTCTTGATTATAAGCTCTTATACTAAGGACATTCACTCATTTACTCTTTGTTTATATGACAATAAGTAATTAGAGGCACAATATTTTTAAGTGACAACAACAGCCAGCTCTAGTTAAAAGGGAGTGACAGTGAAAGCACTGTCATATGTTTCATTGAAATTATGTAAAATATAACAATATTTAAAACAATCAATTTTGAAAATATGTGCCCATTGGCACTCTTTCATTACCCATTTATTACATTTATCACATTTGTCAGTGGTCTTGTTTAACCAACAAAAGAACTGCTGTACAGGATTATGATCTTCACAATATCCCCATTGGGACATGCACGTTAAAGAAAGGAGCAATTTAA
>NW_005065203.1:0-778 GCF_000277835.1 Geospiza fortis | reverse complement strand
TTTTTTTTCAATCTTTCGTGAAAAGCAAAAGTTCTTTCTTTGAAATGGTTAGCAGAGGAAAAATGCATGTTACTGGAGTCTTCGGCACTGTGCATTTACAGGTGATAGAAACAACATGCACTGTTGGAGAAAGGAGCAAAGGTGATGGACAGAAAGGAGATGATGCCTCCTCTGGGAATTTTCACGTATAAGCTGGAAACTTAGATCCTGTTGTTTAAAAGTGGGCTTTCCTCTTACAGATCAACCTCTTTGTATAATGGATGCATCCTGCCATCTAGATATATTCCACTGAACTGATGATAATGTCAAATGCGTTTCTGATGCTTCATTCAGTTTGAAAATGATGGATGCATTTTGATGTTCCTTTTACCCTGCTTTACATTTATATGCAGTTGAATAGTGAACAAATAGTTCAAAGAAACACAGTTTCGAAGACAAGAGTACACCGGAATCATTGAAATGCATGCAAGTGTGTATGCCTGTATACTAATGCCTTCCAAAGCACTGTTTTTATAAAATCCATAAATTTATAAATTTTAATAATTGATGGTGTAATCTTGAGTAGTCACTGTGTTTTGAAGCCAGAGTATGACCAATATGAAATACCACCTTCAAGTCCAAGTAAGAAGCACAAGCAATTCAGTGCTGTTGAAAGATTATGTTCTATACAATTTTTCATAGTGACATTTTAAATATTATTCAGAGAAGAGGTAATTAGGAATTCATGCTATTGGTGAGAAAGATTGGCCATATGTTATTTGAAGTTGCTAATACAGAC
>NW_005065202.1:0-778 GCF_000277835.1 Geospiza fortis | reverse complement strand
TTTTTTCCTCCTAAAAATTGACATTTTCCCCACCCAAAACTGACATTTTTCCACCCAAAATTTGAAATTTTTTGCCAAAATTTGACATTTTTCCTGCCTGAAAATCAACTCATTTTTTGACCAAAATTGGACATTTTTTCTACTAAAAAATGAACACTTTTTTCCTCCAAAAAATTGACATTTTTTGGTCAAAAATCAGCATTTTTTTGCCAAAATTTCACATTTTTCCTCCAAAAAAAACCCACTTTTTTCTCCAAAAATTGACCAAATTTTTCTCCCAAAAACCCACAGTTTTTCTCATAAAGTCCACATTTTTCATCCTAAAAATCGGGTTTTTTTGGCCCAAAAATCCCATTTTTCCCCCGAAAAAACCACAAAAACCCAACTTTCTTGAAATTCCATTTATTTCACCCAAAATTCAGTAGCAGACGGTGTCGGAGTCGGCCAGAATCACCGAGACGTTGACGCTGGCCGGCC
Organism: Geospiza fortis; assembly: GCF_000277835.1. Classification (NCBI taxonomy): domain Eukaryota; kingdom Metazoa; phylum Chordata; class Aves; order Passeriformes; family Thraupidae; genus Geospiza; species Geospiza fortis. The sequence goes on along the minus strand of NW_005065202.1, from coordinate 301 downwards.
GGGCCATGGACCTGTCCAGGTTCCTCTGGAACCTCCCGGAACCTTCCGGAAATCGGCGCTTCGGTCCCTCCTAAAAATCGGCTTTTTTTTCCATCCGAAAATCGAGGTTTTTGCGCCAAAATTTGACGTTTTTCCTTCTAAAAATCGATATTTTTGCGTCCTAAAAAATCCACTTTTTTTGCCCAAAAGTTGACATTTCTTCACCAAACATCCACATTCTTTTCTCATAAAAATTCAAGGTTTTTTCTCCTAAAAATTCATATGTTTTTCCTCATAAAAATCCATAATTTTTCTCCTAAAA
>NW_005065201.1:0-778 GCF_000277835.1 Geospiza fortis | reverse complement strand
CATTTCTGATCCCTTACCTGTGTTCCTAGGACAATATTTGTGTGTTGCTTGTGCTGGCTGGCTGGAGGTCCCTCTGGGCAAACAGATGGTGTATGGTGAGCTTTTAAGTAGCCAGTTGCAAGGCTGGAGGTAACCAGGCTGCAGGATGCTGGGGTTAGTGCTGATCCTCAGGAGTCTGTTAGTCCTGTGTGCTTTCTCTGAGCTCTGGTGGGTAGGAATGAGGACTCCTGATGGCCAAGGGGGTGTTGCTGATGTGCTGTGATGGCTTCTGTGAGACATGGGAAAAGGTGCCCTGAGATGAAAGCCAAGAGTTTTCCCTGCATTCATTCTGTCTGCAGGTCGGTCCCACGTGTGTTGAAGCAAAGCCTTTGAGGAAAGGGTTCCTGGAAGACCATCCAACCTCATTAACAATGGCTGCTTGGTTGTCTTCTTGTGCTGACAGTTTTCCCGAGAAACAAAGGCAGTTTGAAGGGGCGCTGTATTTCTTGATTAAGTTTTGGTAGGGAGAGACTTGGACAAGTTTATGTTGAGCTCTGTGTGGAGGAGGCTTCTTGCAGAAAGCTTAGGAGCAGTGTTTGCTTCCAACTGTGTGTTTTGTGCCTGTTAAAGCAGGCATCCTCCTCTTTTGGGCTTTGAAGGCTGTGATGACAGGGCAGGGAACACTTGGCTTGGGATGCGTGTTCTGCTCCTTATGGATATCAAAGAGGGTCCAAGCAAGTGAAGTCTGGCTGTGGGAGCCCTGTTGTAGCAGCAAGCTCCATAAATAAACAGCAAGTAG
>NW_005065200.1:0-779 GCF_000277835.1 Geospiza fortis | reverse complement strand
CTCCTGCTATTTCTATTATGCTCATGAGATTTTGAGGATGATACATGGGAACAGTCAATTGTAAATGAGAACAAGGTGCCCCATACTGAGATATTATTTGCTGTACTACTGTGCCTTTTACAGATGGATTTCCAGAAGCAGCTGAGCTTTTCTTTTTTCTGACGTACATAATGTTCATGACTGCAGTGTCAAAGATCAGTTAATACATAACTGAAGTGAACTGAAATAATCATACAGCTCCCCCCTACCTCTATGTTGCTATCAACACAGGTGTTTGCCCAAATATATCCCAGAAGGCATTCTGACTTGATTAAATTTACCAAGATAGAGAATCCATCACTTTGCTCAGTATTTTACTGTATTTGGCTCACTTTAATTTTTAAAGTTTGTTTCCAGCTCACCAAGTCATTGATTGTTCTACCTTTCCTCATCAGATGTGGATGAAGATGTGGGATAACAATAACTTCGATGTCACTGCTGAGCTGTTTTCTACTGCCAGCAGACCAGAGAAATGTGTTCTCATTATCCAAGAGCTGACTTTTGTTGAAGATTTCTAAGCTTTAATTGATACATTTGCTACCAAGAAATTGCAATAATAAAGGAAGATTTTATTTGTGCCAATATTTTTGACACAAGAAGTACTAATAGCCACTATATTTATATCAGCTTACTGACTCTGCAGAGACTTAAACTTTCTGCTCAATTTTATCACTGATCATGGATTAGAAGGTAAGTGTGTTAGGTGAGTGCCCATTTAACTCTTCAGGAGTTTTGAGCAA
>NW_005065199.1:0-779 GCF_000277835.1 Geospiza fortis | reverse complement strand
AAAAAAAAATAAAAACAACATTCTGTACCACTGAAATAAAATGGCACTTTTGGCTCCTGGGGGCTAAGGGGACTCAAAGTCTGGGCAGATCAACCCTCTCTGTTCCCAATCCAGCTTGCTCCCTTTATATAATTTATTCTGGGTGAATAGATGACTTTTTTCCAGGGTGGTTGTTAAAAAGAGCTTCTCTAATACCTCAAATGCAGCAAACTCTGTGTGAAGGCAGCACACACTGCCACCAAGATCTCTCTTCCCCCCCACTGTTTTCCTAAGCCGGAAAGATTTCCTTGGCTACTTTGGTTTTGAAGTCCAAGTGCTGAAGCAAGCAGATGGCACAGGGCTACTTTTGTCTTTTGAAATGCAGCAGGAGAGTCTTGGGCCAGATCCATTATGTCCTTTTGGCACCTTGCCTCTGCTTCAATACCTGATAATTCTTGGAGGGATCAAGGTCCCCTAGAGCAGCTTTGTGAGCCTGAATCTCTTTGTGCTGCTGTAGGAATCACACTGCAGAAAGCAGGGAGAGGCACCTGTGTAACAACTGGCTCTGTGTTTGCTTGCAGCCTTTTACAGACCCTTTATCAGATTAGAGGGAGGCTGCTGAGTGAACAAGGATGTGCTGTAGTTAAAGGCCAGTGTTTATTATTATCCTATTTAACATGGTAATTTAAGTCTACTGGGAAGTGAGCAGAGGAATCTGATAATGAGGCATTCATCTGCTGCATACAGGAGAGATCAGGTGGGCAAGGAGGTGTACAGGTATATATAGTTACATATATATA
>NW_005065198.1:0-779 GCF_000277835.1 Geospiza fortis | reverse complement strand
AAAAAAAAAGAATCTCTCCTTTTTCATTGCAGAGATTTGTGTGGAGAGCCTGACTCCATTAATTTCAACTGGATTGACTCTATGCCATCTGTTTTCTGTGCAGCTGCTTTATTGTGGGAAGAGAGGAAGACAAGAAAGCACCCTTCTAAGCTCCACCAATGACATCCAGAAATAAGAATATAATTGGTGGAAAACCTTCTGAAGTCTGCTGCAATCACAACAGTCAAAGGGATTAGAATGTGATCTAAAAGAATAGATGCAGATTAGGTATTTTTCAAAAGGATTTGAAACCTGCCTTCAGACCCTTTCCAGACCCTCATCCCTTAGAAGTAAAATAAACAAGGCCACTGGCACGAGAAGCAATCAAACTTGAATTTATACAAACTGGTGTTTCTCACTCTTTTGCAGCATATGGCAGACAGGTAGTAATCCATCCAACAGTGGTATCAGTGCAAGGAGCAGCAAGCTGACACAGGAACATTTGCCCACTGCACACAGAAGGGCACTGCCTGAATTTTAGAGGAACAATCCTGGTTTTGCGTCATCTTAATCCCTGCTCTTACCCAGTGACGTTGTTTCTGCGTCTGCACAGCAGCAAACAGACAGAGCTCCATGCAGAACAGAAGGGAATTCAGCCTCCCAGTTTCTAGAGGGTGAATAATGTCTAAACCAGAGCTAGGAAAACAATCCCCCAAAGTGGCTGCACAACCCCACAAAGGATCTGCTCAGCTCATTTCATGTAATACTTCACTACCATGCACACACACTTTGTTTTGGTT
>NW_005065197.1:0-779 GCF_000277835.1 Geospiza fortis | reverse complement strand
CATTTTGTTGTTACTTGCTTTTATTGTTAAAAAGGTCTTTGGCTTATTTTAGGAACATTTATGCCTTACTTATAAACATACATCTATGCTGCTTACACTACTTACAGGTCCCTTTCCTGTGTGCTCTTTGGTAATGAAGTGCATGGCATTTTCTTCATATCAAATGACCTTATTGATCCTTTACTACATGTCCTGTAACACTTTATTTAAATTTCAGACAGTAAAACAGGGGATTATATTCCACTGTCTACTAAGGTTGCTTCAAATAATGATCATTTCTGTGCAATTAGGGAGCTTTATAAAAAATGACTTGTTTTAAAACTGATATGCAGTCACACAATCTTCAACCTCCCTTTCCTTCTCTAACTCCCTTGAAATTTGTCTGAAACATCCATTAAACCTGAGACAATTCATCAATTCATAGACCAAATAAAACCATTTTCTTCCATTGCCAAAAGTTACATGAGCAACTGACTCCACAGAAAAACTTCCGATTAAAAACATAAGTCAAGCAAGCTTTTGTATGTTGTCTCACAGCCTGAGTAATCCCTGTGGCTCACAAAATTTCAACAGACTAAACAATTTATTTTCACCTGAGATCAATGAAAATGCACTCTTTTTTTCTCTCATTCTTGGTATTTTCATTAATGTAATACTATTTATCTGTATTTGAAAGAAACCTGAAAACCTGACTGGTTTAAAAAGTGGAGATGTTTGGATTATAAAAAATTTCAGCAGATACGCTGGTAAACACATGATTCTGTACATGGAAAAAAAAA
>NW_005065196.1:0-779 GCF_000277835.1 Geospiza fortis | reverse complement strand
CAAAAGTACTTCTTACAGAATGTGGCAGTTTCTCCATTTCTCAGTCAGACAGATATGTCCAGACAGTGAATTAACTCAGATCTTGGATCAGCAACACAAACAGATACTCAATTGACTTTCCTTTAAAACATCCAACTAAAATTTCTTCCTGCTCAAACCGGAGGAGTTTGAACAGTGAGTGTGGTTGAAGTGCTACAGTAGATGGTTGAGAGCTGTGTGTGAGGCTTTAGGCAGATTTGGAGTGGGAAAATGTTAGATAAAAGAAATGGGGCTTGAAGGAATTGGTGCTTTTGCATGCTTGTCTGGTGAACTGTTTGTGTACCTCTTCAGGTAGAGATGTTTGTTGTTCCTTGGTTTCTTTTGTTTGCTTTTGCATTATGTTTTTTTTATCCTCAGCGTTTTGCTTTTGTTACCTTTTTTCTTTCTTTCTTGCTAGCATGCAGCATCATGGGTTTCTTGCTGTTATTGCTGATAGTGGACTGCTTAAAGCATTCCCAAACACAGTTGGCATGTTCTTTGTGCATTTGAAGAGTGTCCCATTGCAGTCATGTGCATGGTGGTAATTTGGTTATCCTCTACTTGTTTGTTTTGTGAGCTTTTTTGGAACTTCAGGAGTTTTTATTGGGGTTTTTTTTTCTATTTTGGTTTGGGTTTTTTTGAATTCTTGTTTCACTGGAAGTGGCAATTCCGTGTGTGTATAGGTATTTATGTATGATCTGTACGCTTCAATTAGAATTAAGCAGCCATTTTGCAGTTTCAAAAAATTTCCTTTAGAAGAT
>NW_005065195.1:0-779 GCF_000277835.1 Geospiza fortis | reverse complement strand
AAAAAAAAAAGCCTTCTTGCCTTAAGTATGCCTTAAGAACATTAAAAGTGTAACTTTAAAGCCTCCATTCAGGGTTACAATAGTTCATCCACCAGCAGATGTTTTCCCTTTGACAGGATGCTTATACTCCAAATACGACTGCTAGAGTGAAAGAATACACAGTGCTTTAGCGCTGAAGACTGAAACCCAAATGAAATTTATATGGGTTCATGCCCTATTTAGATTTATTTTTAAAGGGGACTTGGAAATAACTTGGAAGTAACTAAAAGGATTTTGAAAGACAACAACATTCACTGTATGCCACCACTGAATAATGAATTATTCAATGGCAGGATACTCTAAAAGACCACAATATAAATAGCCTGGATGAAGCCTGAGCTGGCAGGGTGCTGTAGGACTGCCCTGTGCAGTGTGGGTGTGTGCATGTGGGAAAGAATCTGGGAGATTCCAGCAAAGGCTCACACCAAAAGCATAATATGTCAAATTATATGAGGCTTTCCAGGAAGAATTCACCTTTCCATTTTGGTGCTTCTGGTGAAAGCCAGAAAAAAAAGACAGAATTACAAAAAATATTGGGAAGACAAGTTGATTTGAGTTTGGTTTTCCTGGGGTGGGGGGAATAAAGCCCCCAACAAACAACTGTAGTTGAAGCATGAAGGACTTTAAATCCCACATTATATTACTCTATCTGGGTCTGCCAGAGAAAAAATCCTTGCTGTTCCCCACACAGTTCATTGCTGGACTTTGAGGAACACCCATGGTTGTCCTCTCCAGTGCCA
>NW_005065194.1:0-779 GCF_000277835.1 Geospiza fortis | reverse complement strand
TTAATGAAGATGTTGAACAGGACTGGAGCCAGTAGTGATCCCTGGGGTACACTGCTGCACTGCTACGCTCTCAGCTCTGCCTAGACCTCATGCCATGGGGTGCAGCCTTTTGGGCCAGTTTTCAATTTACCTCACTGTCCACTTGTCCAGCTCATACTCTATTAACTCTATGAGAATCTTACGGGAAAATGTCAGGAGTCTTGCTGAAGTCTAGGTAGACAATATGCTCTATCACCTTCTCAAGGACTGATGTGGGGTAGACTGGCCTGTAGTTCCCTGACATTTCCTTTCCTCCAGTCTTCAGGCTCTTCTCCCAGTCACCATGATTGGTTATTGGTGCAATACACTATCACCTACTCTGGTGTGCTCAGTAACTGTTTGCCCATAAGATCTCATTGGGCTCATTATCCATCCCTAGGAAAAGCTCCATATAGTCCAGCTGTTCTGCCTCACAAAGGGCAACCCCACCTCCTCATTTTCCTCCCCTCCTTCCGAAGGAGCCTGTATCCCATTGCATCACTCAAGTTACACGATCCATCCCACCTTATCTGTGAGCCCCATAAAATGGTAGCCCCACAGCAGCTCAGTGATAACTAAGTCATTATGTTTGTTTTCCACACTGCATGACTTAGTGTATGGGCACTGCAGAGGGCAACCCTGCATGCTGATTTCCCAAAAGAATGGGAAGATTTCTCCATAATAGTGCCTTGTAGGCACATCCTTGCTTGCATTTTGGAGGTGACCCTGCTTAGGCTGCTGAAGCTTTGTTTTGTTGATTT
>NW_005065193.1:0-779 GCF_000277835.1 Geospiza fortis | reverse complement strand
AAAAAAAAAACAAACCACAAAACAAACAGAAAATCAAAATGACATTATGTCTGTCACTTTGCTATGCTTCTCTCTCAGGTGTATGGAGAACCTTTACTGTCTTAGTAATCACAAACTCACAAAATGGACAAGATTGGAAGGACCTTTAAGTGTAAACCTGGTCCAGCCACATAATCAAGCAGACCCAGCTAGAGCTGGTAGCCCAGGACCATGTCCAGACACCCTGTAAATGTATGCAAGGACAGAGACTCCACAACCTCCCTGAACAACATCCACAACCACATTCAGTTGCCCTTACAGTGAAAAAAGTTTATCCTGGTGATCAAACAAAGCCTTCTTTATTTCAGGTTGTGCCAAATTGCCTCATCTATCTATGTATTTTTTATCCTGTTCTAACCTAGGTAAGGGTATGCCTTTTCACTGCTTGTGAATTTATATATTATGTACTTTGTATTACTCCTTTCTGGAATGTTATATAATGCAATTTCAGGCTAACTGGGTCAATAAGTAAAGACAATCCTTGAAAGTATATTTTTAGTGAAAATTCATTTGTCTATTTTCATGTGGAAACCCACTGAGCATCACTAACGCTCTTGTCCTAAAATACGAAGTACTGAGAAAGTAAGCATGCCTCCCTCATAACTGTATGCATTGACATTACCTTTTCTCTGCTCCAGCAAACTCCTAGGCAGTGAACTTCACTATTCTTCTCAATTCTAGCAATACTGACTTCAGTGATATGTGACCCCTTATGTTGTTGCTACCTGTGACATGAAAGA
>NW_005065192.1:0-779 GCF_000277835.1 Geospiza fortis | reverse complement strand
CAAATATTTTGTTGCTCACATTAGAGCATATTCGTCTCTTCCAGGATTTCTAGCAGAAGGGAATGCCCAGGCAGACAAGCTAACCATGCCCATTTCACAGACCTTACCGGATATTTTTGAGCAGGCAAGGTTGAACTATGCATTTTTTCATCAAAATGCACAGGCACTGGATGGAATCCTTTCGCATCTCAAAAAGCCAGGCAAGGGAAATCATTAGTGTTTGCCTGGACTGTCAGATTGTGCAACCACCTGCATCCACAGGAGCAGTCAATCCGAGAGGACTGCAGTCTCCAACTGTGGCAAGCTGATGTCACAAAATATCCATCTTTGGGAAGCTCAGAAATACCCATGTCTCAGTGACATGTTTTCAGGAGCAATTTTTGCATCATTACATGCGGGAGAAACTGCACAACATGCCTGTCGACATTTTCTGCAAGCATTTGCATCATTGGGTGTGCCTCAAGAGATAAAAACAGACAATGGGCCAACATATACAGGGAAGGTGCTTGACAAGTTTCTGAAAAGGTGGGGTGTCAGACACACATTCGGTATTCCCCACACTCCCACAGGTCAAACAATCATTGAAAGAACACACCATACCCTGAAATCCCTTTTGGATAAACAAAAAATGGGTGAGCCAGAGGCAACACCTCACATGAGGTTGAACAAGGCATCGTATGTGCTGAATTTTTTTAACTGCTCCTTCTCAGAACCCACTCCACCAATTATCAGGCATTTTTCTAACAGTATGGAGGCAAAACTAAGGGAGAATCCTTTAG
>NW_005065191.1:0-779 GCF_000277835.1 Geospiza fortis | reverse complement strand
AAATTATGACCTCCCCATGGGATTTAAAATCCTAAAGCCCAGATTTTCCATGATATTTAAGCACTTAGATCAGGCACAGATCAGATGAGAAACAAAGTCCCACTGCTCATATAGGTGACAGTATTTGGGCTCTAAGGCAACTGTGTATTTGTGCCATGGTAGGTGCCCTGCACCCAGGTCTCCCCAAATACTCCCTCATTCCTCAGGCAAATCAGCTCAGCTCCAGGGCTTCTGTATCTCAAAAGCCCTTGGCACTGTCAGGACTGGCCTTGAACATGCCCAGGGATGGGACATCCACAACATTCCTGGGCAGATAATTCTTCCTGGAAATCTCCAGAGAGGGGAGGACATCATAGCAGTTGCTTAAGTATTCTGAGATGCAGCAGGAAAATGCAACTCTTTTCCACAGCAGACTAAATGGTCCAGGAAAATCTTTTTTAGGAAATACTCCACTGACTTCCTTCCACATGTTGCATTTTCTGCCCCACTCATGGCACTTGTCATGGATTTATGCAGACAGCTGTCTGTCAGAGAGTAGAATGAAGCAGAGAGATTTATAAATGGTTCTCTCTGCATGTTGAGGGATAAGCATCCTTCAGGTTCCTTGGAAAGCCTAAGTGAGAGCAGTTATTGGCAAATTTTTAGCCCATTTCACCTGTTAGTGTAGTACCTGCTGAAATAATATGTGCTCTACCTCTCGTCCTTTATTTCAGTTTTTGACTTTTGGCTTTTTTGCCCCGACGGACACCAGGCTTATTCATAAATGTCCAAAACTTTCT
>NW_005065190.1:0-779 GCF_000277835.1 Geospiza fortis | reverse complement strand
CTCTGTGGTCAGAGAGCTGCTGCCACATCTAAGTTTTGTTAGAAATTTTGATAACTATTTTTTATCTTCAGTTGTAGGCTAAGGGGTGTTCAGCTGCAATACAATTAGTGTTATCTTGGTGTTTGTTGTCCTTTTAGTACGGATTCAAGAATAAACAGATGGAAATGTTGGTAAGCAGACTTGAATGCATTGGAGATCTTAGGATAAATAATTAGAATACTCATTAACTACATTCTGACAAATGAGCCAGGCTTGGAAATGTCACTATGGTCTATTGCATCCACAGTCTATGTATTAACAAGTTTCTCTAAACTATTGATGATCCATATATTCACATCCATACAGACTGTAGACATGATCCCCAATCTCAGCAGTCCATGTCATAAGGATTATGGCACCATCTTTATCTCTCTTTACCCTATGCATTGGCTGAAGTTACTTTGATGCTTCTGATGCTATCTGAAACTGTATGTGTGCAGCTCCAATGTTATTTTTAACACGGTGACTTTATCAACCTTGATTCTGGTAAAATAAGTAAATAAATAAAATAAATAGAAATGTTATTTCTTCTGTATCAGCTGAAATTGAACTCATATAAAGGGTATGTGTGTCATGCTGCTGTAGTGCTTTATAGAATCTTATTTTTCCGATTTTACTTTCCAAGCTGCTTAAAATGTCAACACTGATAAAAATTCAGATGCACAGACTGAACAATCAGCAGTGTGGGTGCACAGACATGTGGGTGTAGGTGCATGGATGGATGGACGGATGGACGGACA
>NW_005065189.1:545-779 GCF_000277835.1 Geospiza fortis | reverse complement strand
TTTGAGGTGGGTTTGAGCCCTTTTGGGTAAGATTGAGCTGTTTTCATTGGGATTTGCTGTAGGAGCAGCAGGGAGTCTCCTGCACGGTTGGGATATACAGAGACAAGAGATCTCTGAAGCCAGGTCATGAACTTGCGCTTATTGCAAGGGCGTGGCTGTAGGGCCCTGCTGGGAGCTGCCAGCCGCAGCTCAGAGCACGGCGAGAGAATAAGAGGCAAAAGAGGGAAGAGAGAG
>NW_005065189.1:0-284 GCF_000277835.1 Geospiza fortis | reverse complement strand
GGATCACCTTCAGCCAGCCACACCATTGTTTTCCAGTTGTTCAGTAACTGAGGTATCTCAAAGCTGCTTTCATTTCAATCTCGCTTATAGTTTCAATATTCTCAAAATCTTTTGCCAGGCAATCATATTTATAAGGCTTCCCTGTTCCATCCTCGCCGACAATTTGCGGCGACAGATCCACCCCTCTTGGCTTTTGGACTACAGAGAGAGAGAGAGGATAAAAAAATTAATGTGAAACGAAAAGGAGAAGTAGCCAACTGTGTTCCCAGCATGGATCACAGGGA